>NW_026463616.1:0-69729 GCF_021730395.1 Mercenaria mercenaria
GATCATAATGGTAGCAAATCAGAGGATTTTGAGTAACGTAACCAGGCAGTATGAACACCCAATGTTTGATCCGGCATCCACAGTCTATATTGATTCATCACCTAGTGATAAATCAGGTAAGAATGTTTGAAAAATTATTACTACAAAATAACAACTCCAAAAATAACAACTCCAGATGTAGAAACACACATGTAAAAGAGGTTCGATGCATGGAAAGCATCGAATTAATATCTACCTCGTAAGTGTGTCACGTCTTTGTATGTAAATTTGTAAGGTTTTCTCATTAGCCTCTTAAGTCAGCTGAGTAATTTCATGTAGGTGCATAAAACCTTTACTCTGACGAAAATTAATGTATTCTTTACCTTGTCGAGATTATTTAATGAACGCAATACTTTTCAGATCCCTGTGACACTGATGGAATACCTGCTGCACTTCACACAATTCTGCTAAGTATGTCAGTCATAACATAATAGATGCTATTCTAACACGATCCGCAGCAATTGCTATATATACATATACCGAAATCGCCTGTACATGAATCTATGATAAAATATAGTTGGCAGTTACATTTCACCCTCTACGATTGTGACCTAAGAGATTCTACTTCTATTCCAATACATACGAATTATTTCATGGCAAAACGGTGGAAAACGACATTTCAAAAACATAATTATGATAAAAAGTCTTACTGACTTATGTGTAGGACCATAAAACACGTTTTGATCTCTACGAGCGAATTCATTTAGCTCAATTATGATTCAGCGGCGACGTCATAAATGTATGACAAAGTATGACGTCATGATGATGTGACGTCATATAAAAGTTAAGCTTGTCATCTTATTTTTTTAACTTATTTTGATTGTCCTGTTCATAAATAATTTGCGAGCTGTTAGGTAACTAGTTTATGAATACTTCTCAAAATTCTAATAAAAATAGATCAAATATCTATACGTTCCATTGGCTATGCAACACATTCTAACCATGGGGGGTAAATTGTAACTGCATATGAATCGAATGACGCATTTCGCTGAAAATGTAGTACTGTAAAATGCGAATTATTTTCGTTGTTAGAATCGAAATAATAAATATGTTCCAATAATTTTATCAGTTAAGAAAATATGAGCAGTCGTTCGGATGAGATTAACTAAGCCACGAGTGCGCTGCGCCCTCGTGATTTGATTATTACGCATCCAGACTACTGCCCATATTTTATTAACTGATAAAATATAGGAACAGATTTATTATTTCTTAAATATATGTTGCCGAGATATGAAGTATATGGGGGATATATTGGAGTCACAAGTCCTTTCGCTGGTCAATTTGTCCGAAGGCGTATCTCCAAACTTGTTTAATGGATTTTACTAGATATAAATGTTCACAATTATAATAATATAATACAAAATTAGAGCCACATGTGGAAGTCGAATGTCAAATAACTTTATTCCGTTGCTTCACCATGTCATTTGGCTCACTGAATGGTTATTATAAAACTAGCGACAGTTATCATCTTGAAACTAAATTATTAGCGTGTCGATACAACATAAAGTGTGCAAATTCTGTGTCATTAAGTCCACCCGTCTTTATATGAAAGCGGCGTCTGGGCATGTGTTGATTTACTATCCGTTGTCCGCGTTATGTTCATTTAGAGGTATGTCAGTTTTAGTCTTAAAATGTTATACTTGATTAATATCAGCTATTGGTGAAAATACCATGTTTTTGTTTTGGATGACTAATTTAAAAAAAACAACAAACATTTACATTCATTTAAACACGAATTCCAATGCATGCATTTTGGGATGTTTACCAGCCATTTTATATTTTGTAAAGATTTTTGTCACAAATGGCAACATACACTGAGGAAAAATCTAAACCAGCCATATAATGTTGTTTTATTTCTTGAGACAAAACTCCTGATATATTTCAATACAATCAAAGACTCATTTCAGTTGTACATTTCAGTAAAAACTAAATGTTACAACCAGTAAATGATGCCACCCTCGATCTACAGAAAGCAATCGACAAGTAGATCATGGATTTCGTTTAATAAATGTTCGAGCTGATAGACTTTTCTGGTATATTTTCTACAGAAGACAATATTGTTTGTGGTTTGCCCCATGAGTCAATTCCAGGATCTGCTATTTGTTAGATTTAGGTATACGAAATGTAGGTAGTCGTGGAACAAAAGTTACTTCTATATGTTGGTACATAAATGTAATACTGTAGCTAAGGGTTGAATACTGAAAGTGAATGTTATTTTTTGAAATAGGCTTTCTTTGCACCATGGTTAGACTGAGTCTACCTTGTTAGATAAAGTTCAAGCCAAAACGTGATATCGGTTATAACAGGTATTGTATCGTTTCAAAAACTCTAGTAAAATATTTTGATGCATCCCTAGATCAATGTTAGTCCTTTGATGACACAGTATTAATTAAATCCAATTTTAGGCTATCTTCAATTCTTTTCTGTTTTTGTACATTCTTGAATAAAACCTAGATTTTTTTACTGGACCCGCCCATGTATTAACGTGAGAAAAATCGTGTGCAAACAAGGCAGTCCATGTGCTGTTAATAGGCGATTTTCATTTTAGAAACTGGACGTTTATGTTTTTCTGGACAGATTGACATCTGGTATCTGCGTCTTGTTTCTTTTGTAAAAACGACTTCTTGTAACGTAAAAGATGAAATCTAAACCATAGAATGTTTTGCTATATCAGTTACCAACGCCATATGCCTTGCCCCCAACAATGTCACGAGTACTCGCTTCTCCCTCGTTTACTTCCCTTTTAGAAGTCGGCTTCGATTCTGTTTTTATACGTAACCGTGAATAGTTTAGAATCGCGTGTAACTTGTGCGATTGTTTGCGTTTAGGAATGTTTATAATGATTTTGGTAAGTATTAGTCGGTATGTTTGAATCTAATATTTACATAAAAAGCTTGAAAGCTTATCACTACTAAGTGTGTTCGTACTCAAAATAACAGTAATAGAAAGTAATTATTCTTAAAATTGTGCTCATGTTTACCAAATTCTTAAGTAATATGAACAATTATTAGTAATGTCATGTTTGTAATAACAAGAAATAAAATATCGTTAAAAAAACCCCCTTCATTACGTGCTGTTTATAGTGTTGTTGATTTCTGGGCCCTGGTTTTGAATATTCAAAACATGTTTACCGTTTCCAAGAACAACAGAATATTATACTTCCATGGAATCGCAAGCAATCTTATCATTTGTCTATATTTTCTTTATGGTTTCAGACTATGCAAATAGCAATTACTTTACTTAAATTCCATTTTTTTTTTACTTTGTAATCGCTTATTTTCCTCGGAGTACCGAAACCTATTTTTAGAACGTGAAATTGAAAGTACTAGCATTTAATAGTGACCTGTCGCTTTTATTTTTAGATTTGGATTTTCCAGAATGTTCCGTTTATTAAATAAGGGTTTGAAATATATTTGAAGAACACTGATAAATCGGAATCTCCAAAGTCACGCGAGGAACTGAAGTGTGCCATTAGGAATAAGATATACATATACACTCCTAATTCTATTTATCGTTCGTTTGTAGAGAATTTGAGTGCCATTTTCCTTGCAAAACTGAGTATGGCTATTTTCTAAATGTAACAGAGTATGTAATATGCAAACGATAAAACAATGGTATCCTCGTGAAGTTCGTGCACTCTCGTGCAAGTACACACCATGTTGAATAATTCACAATCAAGAAGATATTTGAAAAACCTATGTTATATGCGAAATTGCAAGTAATGCAATTCAAATACATATTTAACATTAGCATCATTTTAAAGTGTATGTAAGCAATTATAAAATGAAAATTTGTTTGATCTTCGTTAAAATCCAACTCACAAAAGTTAGATTGTAGAGCCGTCACGCTTACCACTGCACCACGATGTCTTATTACCGAAGGAGGCAGTCATTTAAATATTCATTATAAAAATAAGTTATAGAAAGGTACGGTACCCCTTTTCTGAAGTGGTTTATTCCAGTAACCTTTCAAATCTATTAATAAAAGCCATAGGTCACTCCTAAATGCTAGTAATTGCTTTGCTATTTTTATAACTGCTAAGTGTTGTCAATGACAGTTTGTAGTTTACCATTGAAATCTTTGAAAGTATGCCGAATTTAACAATATTCAATGTTTCACTATTGAAACCAGAATTATTTGACCTCGTACAAGTAGAATTAATTTTTTCTATAACGAAATTTAATTTCACTGTGGAAAGCAGCTTTAATGTAAAATGTACCGAATCGTAAAGTCATCACATATGAAAACAATACATTTAGTCGCCATGTTAGGTCATTCATGCAAGAATAGTGACAATACACGTTTGTTATTTGTATTAACGTCTGCAGAAGGCCTTAGGATATGTTTGTGACCTCGACCTTCGATTAACACACTAAAACGTGTATTGTTTCTACATAAGACACGTCATACCGAGAAACTGTTGATAATGTATGTTTTTCAATCTTATTCTGTTTTTACATTTGCTGTCTGGTTTCATGGTGTGGCATAAAAACTGAAACAAGTGACAGGTCACTTTAAATAGGCTAATAAGGTTTGCTATTAAGTTACATCACTAGACTCACAGTGAAAGAAAAAACATTTCAATGGTGTTATTCGCTTCCAGTTGAAAATTGACAAGGTAACATGTTTTCGAATCAAATCTTTGGTGATTTTAAGTGGGAGTAGTTTCAATTGCATGGTATTGTTATATTGAAAACTGGCTGGGGTCAAAGATTTTGTGTGATTTTGGGTCAGTAAACTAGTTTGATCTCCCCAATAGTGTTTTTGTCACTGACCGTTCCAACCGTGTTCCTTCTTTATGTCTGTTTGCGTCTGTTTGTTACTTCTATGTTATTGATTTCGTTTGTGTTAATTTCTACATGCACGTGCATAAAAAAAAATTTCCACGTGGACTGCTATTCGGGCGGTTTTGCTCTTGAAATTGTGTCCTTGTTGTTTTATATCATACATGAAAGAGCATACCACCTAGTGCCATCTAAACAATTGAACCAGATAGTGTATCTGTCCGTGTTACCACAATTGTGAGTGATATATAAAGTAACATTTTAAGAACGGTTGTTTTTAATGTCCAAGATTAAAGGATTTAGAAACATTAAAATCGTGAAAGCTTATAAATCCAAAGTCAAAGCATATAACTTAAGTTCTAAAACTTTGCTATAGTTTAAAACAATTTCATCGTGCAGTTTAATATTCCATTGGTTGATATATAGTTAAATTTAGGAACTCCACTTTTGTTTTGTGGTTGTTTTTGTTTCAAGAACTTTTCCGCTTTACTTTTCAATTATTTGTAATAAGCTTTCTGAAGGGTCTTTTAGTTGGTCTGTAACGTTTGTCTGTGTACCCTTCGAAGGATAACTCCAAAAGATTTGAAGGTATTTCAATGAAATTTAAAATATAGGTAGATATAGATTTCAGGGTTTTTACAATAATTTGAAAATATTTGCTATCAAAACAATGACAAGCTATAATAAACGCTGAAGCAAAATGTACAGTTTTTTCAAGGATTGTTTTTCAATAATTATTATAATAGCCTTTCTTAAAATTCTGCATAGGCAAAGCAATTCACTGGAGAGACGATTTAACAGGATTTTTGTGTTTTTCTGTCAATTCGTTTTCATTGATTCAAAGGGCCCGCCGTTAACATCGAATGAAAAAAAATCATTTACATTTTCATCACGTGTGTAAGAGTTATGTAGATTTTTAAGATCTTCTGCTTCGTTTCAGAACATGCATTGCTGTGTCGGCAGCAATATAAGGTGAAACCCATACCGGAGCAAGTCAGACAAAAAGCAGAAACAATATTCACCACCAACTACACGCTTGCTATTGTCGGACCACCACAAAGCGGTAAAACAAGCATAGCATTCCATTTGTTGTCAACCTACGATCTCAGCGAAGGAGAGAAAAACTTTCTGTTGTTGACGGATCCAGGACAAGTGAGTTACGTTGACTTTGATAAAAAGCCGGTGCTGATAATTAAGATGGGATATCCTGGATTTGATAAATTAGAGGCATGCCATTGGTACAAGAAGTTTGACTTATTGTTTGCAGCTGTGAAAGACAACAAAACAGCTGTAATTTTCACCATGGATATCGAGACGTATAAAATCTGGTCTGACGATATGCCAATACACCCAATCCTAAACCATGACTTTGTTGTCCGTGTAGGAAAAAGCTCATTGGAGAAAATTGAAGGAGCAGGTATATTATGTTTGAAAAACTTGTCAAAAACGTCTATGACAGAATCTATGTAACATGAATTTAAGAAAATATCATTTGAATAATTACGAAACCAAACATATTTTTGCGAAATGGATCCACTCCGTCCTGTTCCCATTCTCTAAGTGTCATTGTCATTGTGTGGGTTGTGAAGGTCAGTAATAAGCATATTATCTTGGACCCACTATTTCGTATCACTAAAACTTGATAACTTGTTGTATGCAAGTATTATAAGACATATAAACCATGTCTCACCATAAACCTCATAAACCCCACTCTTGAGTATCAATTCGGCATTAATTATAATGATATTTCTGAAATAGAATGTATACATCTGCACCAAAGGCTTTGAAAAATGATCTATACAAAACAGCAAACTTGAAACTGTTAATGTGGTCTGTCAAAGGTTTTCACAAATTTTTGTGACGGGGTATAAGGAATTTAATGAACGTAATTAATATATCACAAAACTTCAACAAGACAACTTTCCAGTAGTATTTATAAGTTGTGGCCCAACTGTTTTGAGACACACCGCATGTTTAGTGTTCAGCCCTTTTACAGTTGGAAGCTACGCTTCCTCTTTGATTTTGTTTGACAGAACATGTGTGATGTGGAGGACTCTATGATAGGTAGTTCTTAAATCCGATCGGGGCTGAGCTATTTTGATTTCTGTTTTCTTGTCTCTTTTGTCGGGACCTTGAGGATGTTTTCCTTGTTACACTCTCTTCTGCAAAGGCACTGAGAACATGTCTTCTGCAAAGGCACTGAGAACATGTGTTTTAGGTTAAGAAGGATTGTATTTTATATAAATACACAAGAGTATTTTTATATTTTACATTACATGCTTTCTGTTGTCATTTCACCTGGCGGGGATAACTTTTATTTACATTGTCCTGTGACTTTGGAACATGGTAGGTGTAAGAGAGAGGTGAGGTGCACCAGTTAAACCAGCTTAGGCTCCCCACTGGTGGTTTTGCCACTGACTGTTCCAAGGCAATGCCCCGCTGTGTTCCTTTATTTGTTTGTTTTGTCCGAGTGCGTTTGTTGTGTGAGCGTTTGTGCGCATGTGTGTGTTGGTCGTGTGCGAATGCGCGTGCTAGGTTAACGTTTAACGAGGCTGTGTTTTTGGTACGTGTCTTCTCCTGTTTGATTTTTCCCCTTGTTTTTTTTACTGCATAACCCATTTAAAAATAATAGGCAACCACGAATTCAGAAAAAGACCATGCAGCTAGCTCCGTTCTTTGATTCAATATTGTCTATGGTCTTCCGAATCTCGAGAAATGACGCTTTTTTGTATTGAATTAAATTGTAATGAACTTTCAATAACAATTAATAGTGTTGCTGGCTTGTTTTTCTGATACTTTTAGTATCTTACGTAACAAGCAATTGTTACTCTTTGACGAAACAAAATATATTTTTATTGGATTATAAGAGAGGATGAAAATAGCTCATCGAGTAGATTTATTTCAGGCTATTCAACAAAGCAGTGCAGTGTCAGTAAACAGGACGGTTTGATCACGGTACTTAAAATGGTAAGTTTGCTTTTCAATTAGAGAAAATCAGCTGAATGTTATGACTACCCTCATGTCGTATTCTTCTTTACAGACAGTTGATGGTTCCGTTCTCTTACAGAGAAAAGATTTGCAATAATGTTAAAAGTAAGTGCGCTGAAAATATGATAGTCATTTACTGATGGACGTAGTTCAGCAATTCTAATGTTCTAAAGTTGTAAGGTACTTTTCGAGTGTATGTAGTACTTTTTTAAACAAATGAAATTTGAATTCATTCAAAACAATTATAAAGGAGGTGTTAAACTGTGTGAAAGTAAATAATTGTGTGGACATACAACTAAAACAATTATTTGTGACGACATGAACTTCAGATAAAAGATACTAATCCTCTGGATTTAATTTTGTTGATTGACTCAGCTCTGATTTCGTTTGTCTTGAGTCTTACGCTGTTTTTCTTTTTCAACAGTATACCATTTCATTTATTGGCAAATCGGCATTACAAATGCCTTTGACCATTTACAATATGTTTATTCAATATGGTCAAGACATACAAATACATAATTATATAATATACACAAATACACAAAAAATACCAATTATGTAACTGCAGGCAGTTAAACTAATCATTTTTCCTGGATTCTGTACATGTACTAACTTGTTCTCTGGAAGTAACTTACAACATGAAATAACGAAATGGCTTCAAACCATGTCTATCGTCAAATCGTCACAGAGAACATACGCCTCGCAAGAGGTTTGGATTAACGACCCCTCGATTTATAGATCTGCTCTCTCTCCTTATTGAGCTAAGCCGACAGGCTGACAGTTCTTACATCCACAGAATAAGTCTGAAGTCGATAAACATATTCACAGTGACATTTGAATGAGACGGTTTGTGCATTCAGTGTTATATTTTGTTTTTTCCATTCAAGACATTTGTATGATAATAAAATGGGTTTGCTTATAAGCTGATGCTGGCAGGCGTGAGGCATATTTCATTTTTTTTCTCCTGAACAAACAAGATTAAACTTACTAGTTTGCTTGGGCGTATATACGTCATTTATTTTAGGCCGGAAATTCAATGAATCACTCTGAAAATGCATGGAAGGAATATCCTTTGGGGAATTTTAATGAAGACGAAGGCAATTTTAATGAAGACAAAGGCGACTTATATTTCATGGCTACATCAACAGATAAGTATGTTGACATCTGACAGTTTTTTTGTGTGTGCATGTTTTAAAGTATGCCAGAATAATTGATGCAAAAATATAATAAGATGCCGGTATCAATGGCAGATGAAAGTCAGTCAGAATATATGTGCACAGCTCGTATTGTAGACATAACAATTATCATGTTCGTTTACCTATATATTTTTCTTTAAGGTATACTGTGTTGAATTTTATTTTTTTTGTTTCAAGACCACAGCACATAAACAGCCGAGAAGTGTTGGCCAAAATAGTGTTGTTGGTTGCCTCGCTGCTTTTTGATAATTTTGTTGAGACTCGTTTATCATTATCTAACCGCCTGACTTAACATTTCTGTATATTATTTGTTCGCAATATGACCTATAGTTTTGTCGGTTTGACGTACAAAATTACTTTGCTATTCCTGAATGCAAATAAATCTCAGACCTCTATCTCTAAGGTCAAATATTTCAGATCATTTTTTCTTGTGCGGTCAATAAGTATGCTATGCATGTGGTACATAGATATTCAAGTAACCTGACCTAAATTGGCATAAATTGTCGTTTTAACAAAACAATATTACATGCAAGAAAGTGATCATTAGCTCAAAGGTCAATATTTTTATCTAAGAACAAAATTTTAGTGTTTTTTCACAGTTTTGTAACTTTTTATTCATGGATGGATTGTTAAATAACATCGGATACCTATTCACAATTAAACAATGATTGTTTTTATAAGACCCAGACCCCTAACTCGAAGGTCAGGGTCACAGGGATTACTCTTCACTTCACTTCTAAGAATAAAATGTAAGAAAATACTGATTGCATTAGCTGATGTTGCAGTTGAGATATTCTGCGCAGTTTTATTTATTGACATACATTGGTATGTACTTCACTGGTGTGTAGTTTAAACCACGTTTCATTAGATTTCGTTAATTACATTCCAGCAACTTGATAAACTATTCCCTTTCATATTTTTCTTTATTCCACAAATACATGTATAACTATTTGAAGGAAAGCAACTATGAATCAAAGTTTTCCAGGCTTCCTCTGCATCGGTAATCAATACGTATGTTTGTTCGATGATAAAATGTAGATGTTAAAGGTATTAAGTATGCTGTCTCCCTTAACTTGTATATGACATTGTATTGATTAGCAGTTTGGAAAAAATGTGTTATATTCAACATCCATCTATTAGCAGTTGTAAAAGTTCTCATGAATAATAATATGAAAATATTCACGTATAGGCGTGTCACAAGTGTATTCAATTAGTCCGTTTTATGGGTGTTAAAGCTCTCTTAGCTCAACTAGTTAATATTTATATGCATTCTTCTCACGAATAACTGAATGGATCATCACCAAAATTAGTCTGTAGCATCCTTGTAAGATCTTTTCTTCATTCTATCTAAATGGTTAAGCCTGACACGTTTAAGGGACCGCCAGTGCAAAACGTAGGAAGACTTGTTAACGACTTCTTCTCATGCACAACTTATTGGATCATCACTAAACTTTTTGTAGCAACGTTGTAATGTTCTCTCTTGCATTTGTTGATTTAGACCCTCTTATGGGTCGTTAGAACTATGAATAGAAAACCATTTAAACAACTTCTCATAAATTGCATGATGGATCTTTATAAAACTTGGCATGTAGCATCCTTGTATAGCCCACTCCCACCAATGTTTATTCATATGGCTCTGCTTGAACCTTTTATAGGCCACAATAGCTAAAAACAGAAAAGCCCTAAAATATCTTCACTGTGAGAACTACTTGATAGATTATTACCAAACTTGGTCTGTGGATCTGTTAATAGATCTCTCAAAAGGTTGTTTGACTCTTTGTATCATTCATTTAATAAATAAATTCATCTAATGAACCATGTGATGAATCTTCACCAAACTTAGTATGTAGCATTCTTATATTGACCTCTCTCAAGCTGTTTGGAATGGTTCTGCTTAATCCCTTTTTTGGGCTTTCAGAAATAAAAAAATTACAATTGGTTATGCAGCGTAAAGTTTGCAACGACGATATGCCGGATGTACATCGTGCTTCCTACTGATATTATAACTGCGCGTCTATATATGATACCAAATACTTGTGCTTCGCTAAATTATTTGAATCTTCTCTTCGCACTAATTAGCCGGTATTAACTAACACTAATCAACCGGCAACAATATTAAGCCCAGTTGGGGAATTACCAATTCGGGTTGAAGTTCATATGTGCTTACGACACTACCAGAAAAACCCCACAAAGACATACATATGTGAAACTGTTAAATGACGAATACAGAACATTAAATCTAACCTATTAGGAAGATATCCAATTTAAAACTGGTTGAAAAGCACATAGACGAAATTACATGCATGATACCACATAAAATACAATACATAAATACAAGGAAGTAACTTTGAGGTGTGATTTTTATTTCATTTGTAGAAGATCATCATTTATTTAACTTACTTTAGCAATTTATTTTGTATGCATGTTGTATTGATAAGTATATGTCTTGCTGCAATAGTCGGTTTTCTAGAAGCAAAACCCTTACTGTCTGAGTTGTCAATATAAATAACTTATTTATAGTATCCTTGGATGGACTTTCATCTGTTTTTGTCTTATCAGCTAGCTATGCTTAGCCCCTTTAAGTGGCAATCAGAGTTCAAATGGCATATGATTTTTGTGCATCGTTTTCATGTTTAACTTACATGTTTTTGACAGCAGTTGCCATATTGTACTAACATAATGCTTGTTAAATTGTGTTGTGTTTCCATTTATCTTGCATCAGCTGTCCTTTTATGTGAATATATCCATTATTTAACAAATGATTGTTTTTATTTCCGAAGGAAATTGCGTAAACAGATACATAAGCAAGACCTCAAGCGAAAAGCTAGACATCCATTGAAAAGAGACGAAGATGAAGTTTTTGAAAAGGAAAAGAAGAATCGGGTTTATCAAAAGCAATTGTAAAAGTTGCTAAAACATTAACTTTATCCATGTTAACAATATATTAAAACCCAGTTAAACGAAACCAGCAACATATATGCGAAATGCTTAATTATCGGTCGCTCTCCTATTTAAATGTATCGTTCACATAACGCCTGCACATTACAACTTATATGTAGAAATACAGGGACTTCAAGTCGAAAAGATTTAATAGAGTCACTTATTAAGGGCGTGGAGGGGGGGGGGGGGGGGGGAATGTTTCAAAAACGTAATTGGAATGGTGATTTCACTTCAATCTTCTGAATAAAAGTTTCTCTATTATCACGAATAGTAAGAATTATTTGCATCAGGGAAGAAAAACTTTTTGTCTCAAAACGCTAATATTTTGTTCTGTTAATTTAATCAACGTAATCTTTGCGAACACAAAAGTAGCTATACAATAGTTGGAAAGGTAATATGTATTTGGCCTGGCCTATTCGCGCAATAAGTTGGCTTAAGGTAGTTCTGCACGTTTGATAAACCAGAAGTGATGGCGTAACGTCATTTTTCCGGAAAACCTAGAATAAAGCCTGGATTTTGCGTACAGAAATAGAAATCATTTTATGAATTAATGACAACTTGTGTGTAAATTTATTACAATGACACTGTTTCTATATTTCTAAAGTCAAAATAAGATATTGAAACATATGACACGTTAAATAATTCAAATATAGTCTTAAAATTAGCGTGGAATATTCAGTTCAATTTAATCATGGGCAAATAGCTCAAAAATAAGTACACGGACCTATACATTTTATTTCACCATATAATAGGCCGTATGTTTATTTATAACTGTGAGAAGTTTCACCAAAATCTACATTGTAGAAAAAAAATCTGTCTTCGAAAATGATTTGAAAGTAATGATTTTCCCTTAGACTCCCATTATGAAAAATCGCGTGAGGTCGGAATTTTTCAAATCAATCTAGAAAAATCAAGCACACGACCCTATCCTTTTTTTTGCTGAATTATCTAGGTATATTCTGAAGTTTTGAAAAATCGGAGTTTAATCAAATTCTACATTTTAAAAAAATGTTGATCCAAACGTGCAGAACTCAATAAGAAAAAGTTCAGTTGCAACACCAAAAACGTTCTTCCTCTAATCCTCTCTCTTTATCGTGACATCTAAATTTAGAACAGTCGCAATTTGTCAAACATTTATATCTCCTTTTATTCTATTGACTGACATTTACAAAAAACTTTTACCAAAGTTTTACACAGTTGATATGGTTACCGCAATAGATTTAGCCTAGGTTTATTATTAACAGCGACATTTACCATTCTGTTTCGTAATGTCAGAAGTTCAGTTTAAAGGGAATTCCTATAGTTTTTTATGTGCATCTTTCTGCGCAGCCGACACTATCTATGGACAATTGAAGTGAAGTCAACATTTGTTGAAACATATGACAGACAATCTTAAATATGAGGAATCATGAATAAAATAACATTTTTAATAAGTTTTATCAGTAATCAAATGTTGATACTGGTTTATGTTGTATTGACATGTATCATCATGCCTGACATGTGTCTTGCCATTTTTGTGGCTGTGTTTTGACAGCGCATATAGTACAAAGACAGTGTTGTCCATATAATATTAGACAATTGACTTTGTATTGATAAGACAATATCTCCTTTCAGATTATTAAGTATTCAATTATAGAAGAATTAAGAATTTTTAAAACTTTTTTTTAACTTCTAGCAGATATACATGTAATCAGTTTGGTCAGGTCGCGCCATTTTTCGTCCGAACAGGTATGGATTCACGCGGTCTTACATAAAATTTAGCCTGGTGACCCGTACTACCATTATTTATACACAAGAAAATTAAGAAAAAATTCTATGAAACAGTTTTTTCAAAATTTAAAAAAATATTCTTCACTATGGGTATTTTTCATTGAAAAAAGTTCACAAAAGTGAATATGAAACAAGATATTTTTTTTTCATTTGTACCAATTATTGTAATGACATCTTATTACAAATATAACTATGATATAAAATAAGTTTATAATAAAATTTGTAAAAAGAATAAACCTTATTGTGCTGTCTTGATGCATGTTTTGGTTGGTATTTATAATAAAGCAGAAAATTATGAAAATGTTGAAAAATCTCTGGAAGTTTAAGCAACATTGGGTGTTTTTATTTTTTCATTGTTTTCAGCACAAATTTTCCTATCATATATACGAATTTGAAAAAAATCTATGAAAGGGAAAAACCTATAGGAATTCTCTTTAAGCTATGTCGACAGTCTCAGTTCCGCCATTCGACTGATGTATGACGTCACCAAAATGGCGTCAGTTTTGAAATTGAATTGCCGTCATCTTCAAATGATTTATTGGGTATGTTTGTTTTTCTTGCTTAAAGTAAGTTCTATATAGTTTACATCGATCTCATAAACAGTTCTCTTGCATTATGTTATTTTGAACAATAGGAACACCATTGATATATATATGTAGACTTACTATACCGTAGAAGTGGGCAGATATATGTTTGATCTTGAGATTCAATCCGTAAAAGTGGGCAGATACTATAGAAATTGAACCGTATATCTGGGCAGACTAACGGTACTGGAATTCAAAAGGATCTGCCCACATTTACGGAGCCTTCGGCTCTCTCTCTCTCTCTAAATAGTTAAGTCTTATCGTCATTTGACTTAGAACAATCATCAGTAAAGCTAACATACAAAATTTTCATCGTTGATCTATAGATAATATTTAAGTAATAATTTATAGCAAAACAGTGCTTTATCACTATTTATACACGATGGGCGGTTATACGTCGGGCGTAATAATTTCGCGAGGGCGCAGCCCGAGTGAAATTATTTCGGACGACGTATAAACGCCCGAGTGTATAAATAGTGATAAAGCACTGTATTGCTATAAATTATTTCGATTCTAATATGTTCTTTATTGTAATATTTATATCAAATATGATGGAACTGTTTCTTCGCGCAAGCATGGCGCCAATAGTAGGTCTTTGTTTATACACGCCAGGGCCGGAAACGATAATACGTCTTGCGGCAGAGTTCAGTTCGGGCGAAAATTATCGCGAACTATTCAGCAAAGCGAATAACTAACTCAGTATGTGTGTAAATTTATCAACACATTTGCTAAATATCAAGTTTACGTCACGTCAACATCGTTGTGATGATTAAAGCATTGTTAGTCATCATTAGAATGCAAATTATATTTTCATATTTACATCGTTTATGGGTATTTTCTCTATTCTACAGTAGACTTACCGTACGTTTTAATGTCACAATATACTGTCAACACTTCTTTAGAGTTCTATAATTCTATGTCATAGACACCACTCGCGGCATCGCTACCGTTCTCTAAAATCTACTTACAATCAGTTGCTGAAATGGAAAAGATACGGCGATATTTTATTTCGACTGAAGTTTTGCAATCGATGTTATATGTAGATATCTTTTTTTTTTGAAAGTAACTAAAATTATCACAAATGTTCACCTAATAGCGTAAGTATTTAAACAATACTTGATATCAGCAGTTAATAATGCTATGATATAACTTGATAAAAACACTGGTGAGCATTTTCCCTTTCTAACTTTAAACAATATAATAATACTAAACGAAGTGTAAGGTTACAGTTTTCCGGTTGAGACCATTTGTGTTTTAAATATATCTTATAAATAAGAATGATAAGCAGTCAAAAGCAACGACGAATTCGCAGATCTTTGATACAGGATAAACAACTCACATATATCTCTGCAAAGATTTGTATCCCTGGTAAAGATACATTTTTCACTTGCTGCATATGGATGGCTACTGTAACTCCCAACCACTGAAATACGTAGGTGTAGCTATTTAAACGAAACGAAAGCATGAATATTCAACAGAGAATATTACGTCTTACAAACTCAACCTTTGCTGAACAGTAGCTCACAGCACGTAGACGAACACACGGACAGCACACAACAGAACATAGCACAGACTTAACCCAACACACGAGAATAAAAAACGAATAAATAAAGGAACGTAGAGGGAAAAAGTACGAAAAATTGGGTAATGGAGCAAGATATTCTTCAAAACGTTCTTAACACCATGCACCTCACATAACCGATTGCAAGACTAGATTCAAAGCTAAGTTATTTATGCATAAATTTCATGCAAAAAACAGAACATTATTGTGGGCAAACAATATTGTTTAGGATGCAAATAGTAAACTCTTAATAGAAATATCCACAGTGTGAAATTGTGCAACCGCCTTAACTGGCATTTTCATTCAGCAGAAAAATCGTTGAATTCGTTAAGTTTCTCTATATACACATAAGATTATTTATTTACCTAAGTTATATACATTTAATGAGGATATTCTACATTATGAGTTGACATCTTACGATAAAATGGTTTAATGAAATATGCGCTTAGTATATTTTTAAAATTGAAAGCAATAATTTTTTTTATTAGGGCTTCCTGCTTCGATATCTAGTGTGCTTAAATAATTTATCATAAATATCGATACATGCTAGTCGCTGATAACAGAAAAAATGGCGACTGGTTTGGTCGCAAACTGAGATGAGTAGGCAGACATGCTTTTTACATCGTTGAGCTTACACAGGTTCTTACTTTTGTAGTAATCAATGGGTTTACTGACTGGTCATCATATACATTCCCGCATACATTCATGGTGATTAACCTAAGTTGTTTCAGTCACCGCGTGCCAAACCAGATAATTATGTATTAAAGGATTCCTTCTTTAAACTAAATGACGAACAAGACTCCGCGTAAACTGTTCCAAATGAGAAAGTTCAAGATTATCAGATGTTTGAATAAATCATATTGCAAAGGCATCCTGTCAAAGAAATAAAAAAAATCTGTCACCGGATTCTCATTCATACAAGAAGAATGCAGTGTTTGCTTATTCTCATTAATAACCCACTTCTTAAACTGCTAATATCTGATTACTTTTGGTTATTATCCGGAAAGTCAATCTGACTATCGTGCAATTAGTATTTACTAATACGTTAGAAGGAAAATTACTTACAGAACATTCATAGAAAATACTCAGTAAATAACATTACACTGTTTTATTGTATTTTAAAACACTTAATTAATTTATTTGAATTTATTCTTACTAAACGAACATCAGTTCTCGGGATTGTTGTCAATTTATTTTTAATTTATGTGACTTGTATTCATTTTTCATGGTTTACAATGGTTTATTCTCGCTGAAATCATCGTTGAATTGTAATTGTCATAACTTTCCGCGATTCTCTTCAAATATAACATTTCTTCTACAATAACTGCATATCACATTATAGTTTTGGTATTTTACAGGTAACACAACATTGTGTAATAGCAAATATTTCAGCTAGTCCATGTGTATTTAGTTTATACAAATTTGTTTAAGCTCGATTTGATGAAAGCTTCAAACTTTTCGGAACCACTTTTGAGTCCGCTTCTTGGAAAATCCAGTACTGGTGTCATATGAGAAGTCATGGTAGTGACCCCAGTGTGGCTCGAACCCTCGACCCCTGGATTGAGCGGCTGTTTTATCCACTTGACCACCGCTTCCCTTTTGTATTTGCGGGTGTTGCTTCACAGGCAAGGTAATTACGATACTGAATGTTTAATTTGCCGAGCCTATTATGGCGTTCATTTCCCATGAACTCCGCAAAAAGTTCATTTCTTATATGTTCCATTTGTAAACAAAATTGTAATATAAATTGCACATAACGTTAAAATCATTTTGTTCACCAAACGGAACAACTTTGACGTCATCTTAGGAACGTTCTTCCTGACTGTACATGAACGTTGTCAAAACAGTGGCCCAATATCACTAAGCATCTTTAGTGAATTTCAGTTTGCTGTACATACAAGGAAACGTCATATTTTTTCAATGGAAAATATAGGGCGAATGTAAATATACGAACGTAAAAATATACACGCTTCTCCCTTTCATTTACATCAAAAGTAGTTCATGACTTAATTTAGAAATATATTTAAGACATAACTTTTAGCAGAACAGTGTTTTAACACTATTTATACACGATTGACGATTATATATCGGGCGAATAAATTTCACGTGGACGCAGCCCTTGTGAAGTTATTTCGAACGACGCATAACTGCTCGAGGGTATAGTGTTCAAACATCGTCTTGCTATTTTAATTTAATTCTAATATATCTGTAAAATTTACAGCTATTTAATTTTTCTATTTTGTTTAGTTTGCGCAAGCATGGCGCTAAATAATAGGTCGTGACGCTCCTCTATGTCGAATTATTCATCAAAGTCAATAGCCAACTCACTACGTGTGTAAATTAATCGAGAACTTTGTGCGATGTGATATGTCGTTTAAAACATGTCATTAAGTAAAATATTTGATGAAATTTAAAAACGCTATTTCCCGATGTATATATTGTGCAAAATGTCACGTCGACGTGACGTCAACATAACACCGTTGTGATGTTTTATGCATTGCTAGCCATATCATAATGATATTTCTTTAGAACGTGCAGTGAGATATTATATTTTATCTGTCACAAATCCTAAAAGATACCCCAGAGCACCCCCTTGGACAACGATGTAATTATAAATGCAAATAAACGGCGTAAAATTTCAACATTCTTATGTCTTTTCTTATCGATAGATTTAAAAAAACACATCAAATACATCAGAAGAACAGTGTATTGTTTAGAAAGGGTTTTTAAATGTTAAGCAGACTTTGTTTACTTTAGCCATGTGAAACAAATATCATACCATTTATCAAAGTTTAAATCATTGCACACTGATTATAACCATGAAAATACAAAGACTACTTTAAACAACAGACACGTAGATTTTTACAGTTACGGTAGCGGAATACTTGCACTTCCAAAAGGACCACTAGTTACAGCATTACGCCTGGTTATTCATACTTAAGCATTAATTCTTTTAACATAGATTTAAAGATATTGTCCAAAAGAAAGAGTGACACTGGATACTGAATATGGGGAGATTTTCGATTATAGTTTGTCTCATGTGTTTTGTTTTCGTTCATGGTAAGGTATTTTTTTTATATTTTAGGATATTTTAGATCAAATAAAGTTGATGTTTGCGTTAGTCGGTTTAAAACCGGTGTTCACGAATTTTGTAACTACACTGGATATCTGTTCAATGGATTTGCTAAAAAGACTAAATAAAAACTTAATACAACATAAATCGGCTAAATTCTTTCAAGTTATTATGATTGAATAAAGAATAATAATTTGATGATTTTAAGAAACATTTTCTACTAATTATTGTTATAATTATATGCCAAAAAAGCCGTTGGTTATTTCAGAACATTTCATGTTAGATAAACGTAACAAAGGAAGGGGGAGAAAATTGCAGATTTTTGATGGCATTGGAAAAGCTTGTCATATCCTGCAAATTATAGGATTCTCTAAATGATCCCATCCGAGACCGGCTAGTTTGCGGCCTGAAGTCTGAAGTTATCCAGAGGCAATTGTTATTTGAAGAGGTCAAAATGCAACACACTTGAAGATGGCTTACGAGGATGCAGCGAGTTTCAAGTCTTCAGGTGCGGCTACTAGCATTAATTTCATTCGCCACAAAGAGAAGCACAAGGTGCATGAAGGTTTTCAGATAAATGTGCACTAGAATAAAGGCAAAGGTGGTCAAGGTACAAATATACGATGTAAGGACTGTTTCCGGTATGGAAATGTGCACGAACCTGCCAAATACCGTTTTAAAGCACCCATGTGTTAATATTTATAAGCGTAAAGGGCATTTAGCCAAAACGTGTTTGGCAGGCACCGGATCGACGCAATATGTTGATTTCTCTAATAGCAAAGAGCTTAATAGTGTACATCAGTCTCCATCGTCGAAAAAAACTTCCGAGGAAAATTATATTGGAACCAGTTTCGGGGAAAACAATGGTACCAGTGGAGTTAGACACTGGCAGTCCGGTTAGCATTGTCTCAGAAAATGTCTGTAAAAAGGCTCCGGAAGATGAAATAGAGGCGTGAGAAATTGCCCAACACCGACAAATGTGAGTCAGCCGAAATCATATTTAGGACTTATAGGATATAATAGATCATTTCTACAAGATCCAGCAACGGTCCTTTATCATCTACATCAGCTTTTAAAGCAAGGCAAGAGATTGTCATGAACTAGTGACAAAGCATTCAATAAAAGGAAGGATCTGGTAATAAATTTTAAACAGCGCTTTATAAGTTCATTATGAAATTAAAATACCAGTGACACTTGTGTGCGATACTTCACAGTATGGAACATTTGTTTGTTTTTGGGTTTAACGCCGTTTTTCAACAGTATTTCAGTCATGTAACGGCGGGCAGTTAACCTAACCAGTATTCCTGGATTCTGTACCAGTACAAACCTGTTCTCCGCAAGTAACTGCCAACTTCCCCACATGAATCAGAGGTGGAGGACTAATGATTTCAGACACAATGTCGTTTATCAAATAGTCACGGAGAACATACGCCCCGCCCCAGGATCGAACTCGCGACCCCGAGATCCGTAGACCAACGGTATGGAACAAGAGCTGTCATATCACATATCCTGGAAGTTGGCAGTGAAAGTCCGATAGCTTTTTTTCTTCAAGAACGCTCAGTCAGAGTGAACAAAAATACTCGCAGATTGAAAAAGAAACACTGTCAATAATATTTGGAGTGAAAGAAATTCACACTTATTCGGCTGAAAGTTTACTTTCATCACTGACCATATACCGTTGACAACTATATTAGGTCCGAAAAAGGGGATACCGACGATGTCAGCAGCGAGCATGTAGCGTTAGGCTGTGACACTTTCAGCCTATGATTATGACATAGTGTACCGGAAATCTACTGATCACGCGAACTGTGATTTTCTATCGCGATTATCCATGAAGACTAGTAATATAGAATACGATGACTTTGTATCAATTATCACAGATATAACCAATGCTTAGTAAAGTATATGAGTATACACTTAATGGATGGCAAGGTTACGTGAATGATACAGATTTGAAACCATACCTATTAGACGAAATGAGATTTCTGTTGATAATGGAGTGATTTTATGGGAATTACGAATGGTCATACTCGAACTATATAGAGAGCAGTTGCTTACTGAACTAAATGAGCGGCACATGGGAATGTGTAAAATGAAAGCTCTATCTCGTAGTTACTTATGGTGGAATAATATTGACTCAGACATCGAAAGAACGGCCAAAGCATGTTAAACATGCATGTCAGTTCAAAATTCACCAGGCACAGCATCACTACATCAACGGAAATGGACAACAAGGCTATGGCAACGTATCCACATTACCAAATTCAAACAACAAGTATTTCTAGTTGTGACGGACAGTTTTCTAAATGATTACAAATAATTCCGATGATGTCAACAACTAGTAAGAAAACCATTGAAAAATTACGTGTATTGTTTTCTACATGGGGTCTCCTAGAAGAACTTGTGAGTGATAATGATCCTAGGTTTCATTTTGCCAAATTTCAAATGTTCATGAAAAATGATGAAAAAAGGCATACTTTAGTTTCAGCATATTATCCAAGTTCGAATGGAGCACTGTAAGAAACAATTATTTGAGGCAAGAAACAATGGAAAGAAAAATGCTTTGCATTAAAAGTTATCCAATTCTCTTTTTCGGTAGAGTTATACTCCTCATTCTAGAACAAAGGAATCTCCTGATGTGTTATTTTTGATGAAACAATTCAGAAGCAGACTTTCTTTGCTTAAACGGAATTAGGAGCTGGACATTGAAAGAAAACAGGACAAAATGGCATCAAGAATAAATCGCAGTATCATGAGACATTTTGTCGAAGGAGATACTTTGTTGGTTTAAAACAACTTAACCTGGATGGGAAAAGTGGAAATGGTTATCAGAAACGGCTAAAAAGCGAAAGGGACTGGTAACATATTTAGTTAAAGTTGGGCCTAACATCAAATACTGTCACACTGTTCATATGAGGAAAAAGGAAGCAAATTCCCCACAAAAGATGAGAACTTGAACTTTGGATCCCAATTATATATTACCAACATGACTTAATATCTCTGGAAGTAAAAATCGTGAGAATATTTAGATAGTGAACACTCTAATCTAATACCAGAAATTCCTTCGGGAATTGGACCATCAAGTAAATCTTAAGGTCAATCCTCAATTGTCAATGAAACTGAGATTACAAGGAGATATTCAACACGTGAACGAAAACCTCCTGATAGACTGAACTTCTAAGTGGTTTTAGTGGTTCATTTAAGATACTATTAGGTTATTTTCCGTACATTACAGAGCAATTATATATCTGTGTGTGTGTGTGTGTGTTCGGGTTTAACGTCTTTTTCAACAATTTTTCAGTCATATAAACGACGGTGTCTACTTGTAGCAGTGAGCACAATGCCCAACTTTATATAGTGCTGCCTCATTGGAATATCACGCCGTAGACACGTGGCATGATATCCCACACAGTCACACTATACTGACACCGGGCTTACCAGTCCTAGCACTATCCTCTTAATGCTGAGCGTCAAGCGAGGAAGCTACTAGTACCATGTTACGTCTTTGGTATGACGCGGCCAGGGATCGAACCCACGACCTCCCACAGTCGAAGCGGACGCTCTACCACTAGGCTACAGTGGCGGCATCAAATATAGCTCGTATTGTACAGTTCAATGTTAAATAACCTGTTTATTCTAAATATATATTATCTTAGTTCAAATTAAAAATGATTCAAAGAAAATTGTATACATGTATCTGCCTTCCTCATTTCAGAACGCATAATCTAACTCTGTAAATAGAGCGCCTACTTCATCCGATTTACATTCGGAACATTTATGCGCGTTTCGGGGTTTATCGTATGTTTAACATGGGACTTTTTGAACCGTCCAAATACAGAAGTGTTGTACATATGTGAGTTAATACATAATGTACGGTCACGTGTTGCAAATGAACATTCACGATTGGATAGATATAGAATAATGTTAATTACACCACAAGAATATTATGTTTATTTTATCTGCTTAGACCTTGTAATGAAATACCTGAAAAATTGTTAAGTGTTTAAATATTATGCTAAGGGTATGCAATTAATGTGTTTTCTTGTATCGCATTAGGGAAATATTTTCATTAATAGTATCTCTTCTTGTAAAACTCTGAGAAAATATGATGAACATAAACACTTCTTTATGAGAGAGAGAGAGAGAAATGTAGTATATTATAGTATACATTCATGATTCTCCTAAACAGTAACCTGATAAACCTAAGCAGTCTCACTGACAGCAGACGGCTAGATGATCGTTAGTAAACATTAAGAAAGTATATTCATTGCATTTTTATATATTAAAGTGACCATATAACACTGGTGGCTTATTTCATATGTTTCAAAGATATTACATTGTAATAAACCCATGCATATCTTTATGCATCTTAGAGCATACCACCTGACTTAATGGAAATTTTGAGTATTAAGCAGTAATAAAACAACATGCGATTTGTTTCCATACAAACACGATGGATCTTACGAAAAATGATGATGATGCTGTAGACCTTTACATTATGTATTTATGATTTATATTGCTTGTCAAATAATTAAATGGAGCTGACATTGTTTCTGTAATTGAATTTAGGCCAGACAACACAGAAAGTTTGCTGGGATTCAAGGTGGTACAATGACTCTGGTGTCCTAGGAAACAGGTATATGTCAAAATAATTAACTTAGTGAAAAAAAAATAAGATAATTCTGAACAGGTCAAAGATTTCTTGTCACTGCATTTGTTTCAGTTGTAATTTTTGACCTTTAGGTTACTAATTATATTTGCCAGTGTTCTTGAAAATTGTTCCATATTTGATTACACCACGCGAAAAACACATTCAAATTGAGTATGGTAATACTTTGTAAAGTTGGTAAATCACGTTGCTCTCACTGGGACTCGAATCAGTGGATAGCTTACCGCTACACCAATGTCACTTCATATAACAATTTGTATGTCGGTAACGGTTGACTGAATAATTTACACATGAAATATATCTTACAAACATTCATTTTATTTTCAGATCAAGTTATGAACACCAGTCGATAAATGTATTAAATGCAATTTGCTCCAGTGGATCTGTGATTGCTGCGCAGTGTAGGGACGATAAAGGAGAACCATTTCAGTTAATCAAGAACTCTTCTGCAAACCAGTACTACGCAGTATGTAACCACGTGAACGGACTTATATGCCATCCTTACAATAATTCACAAAACGCAACATGTCCCGACTACGCAATACAGTATGGCTGTAACTGCCCAACAACAACCGGAGGTAAGAACATTTGGATAATATCAATAAATTTTTAATAAGCCGGATTTTATTTATGCGAACGTATGCCGGATCCGGACTTACTTCTATATTTTACGGAAACGTGATGTTACAACATTAGTACCTGTCATTCTGTCGCCATTAGCATGAATCGATACCATCCCTTATTTGTCCTTCTAGGAGACCAGAATGCTGTTTGTTTTCCTCCTAGTGTGCATGTTAAATTTACATATTGCAATTTATTTTATACTGGAAAATGTCATAAGTGCGGTTTTCCTATCGAAGCCTATTGTGAAAGTTGACCGGAGGACCAGTCTAACATAAGATCAAGAACACAACCAAACTCCTTTTATAAGCTGAATTTCTTTCTGATATAATGGTGCTTTGAAAAACATATGGTGTAATAAAAGTGTACATTGCAGAACAATATTTGTCTCGAACGTGCATAACTACCTTAAGTTCATGGAGGACCACATGTTATCTGTCTAGCATGAGTAACTTGTGATATTTATACTGAACAAACGGTTAAGATGTGTTTTTGAGGTTGAACATACTTTGCCTCATATCTAAAAGGAGTAAATACTGTCAGTACGCAAGGAGCCGTGAATCGGTCGGCTTTCGTTGGTATCGGAAACACTGCGACTACACAAGGAGTTGTGGTTCTCTCCGCAGTGAAAACAGAACTTAATTCGATTGCTGAAAATTATTCATCACTCTAAAATCATACGAGAAAGGTTTCCAATTAGTCGAGAAAAGGTTTAATTTTTTAAAAAGATATTTACGTTGGACAGAAAATGGAAATATTGTCATAATAAGCCTAAAGCCTGAAAAAGGACGCAGCGAATTGGAAGTATGTCGCCGTAAAACCGGCTTCCAGTAAATTCTTCTATGATATTCGCTATAACAGGTTTAATGACACTAAATGTTAAGTTAGTTTTTACAGTGAAGAGGTTCTTTCGAATTGTTCACTTTCTTTTGAGTAGTGAATAGTTTCTTGATATAAATCTGATTTCTATGAGCTCGCCTTGAAGCTTTGCCTTATTTCATATTACAGGTAATTTTGGAGGTTCTGGTGTTGGAATCACAACTCTGAAAACCGGAGACGGACACGGTGTATCTGGTTACAAAAATGGCGGCGGCGGTAGTTCTGGTTTCCAGACTACCGGAAGTGGAGCAGGACCGAGTGTGTCTGGTCAGCAAAATAGTCATTGCAGAAACGATGGTCAGCATTACGGAGCCAGCCATTTAGTGCAGCTGATATGCACCATTACTTTAAAAGTTCTTTTTTAACTTTACGATTTGCGCTGTTAACATGGCGTCTGTTGGAGCGGTATTACTACATGCTAGAGGTGAAAATAACAGCCGAAATGTATAAAATAAAACATGTATGTCAGAAACAGAATTAAATTTATTTTGAATAATCCAATGGTAATAATAATATTCACTGCTGCTGACGGGCATCATAAATATGTCTCAAAGCAATAAACGGTAATGCGTGAAAACTTTGTTTTTATTGTTTCGTGCATAATGAAGACATTCTGCAATAATATATACTTGACTGAGATCCTATTTGGCAATGATTGGAAGGACATATTACACCCCGGAATTTAAAACGAAATCCTATCCGACATGCAAGAAATTTGAAATATATGGTATATGTTTAAAATAAACTTATAGGCTACTTGTACTCCTCGTCAAGATGGGCCAATAGTGTTGCTGTTCTTATAAATTGGATTGGTCAGGTTTATACTAGAAGGTTGGTCAGGGCTTTGGATATGCGATGTGTATTTTATTTTTTTCATTATTTTTTAGCATGTATCCTCTTCATGGAACCGTCCATGTTAACAAGCAAGTTTGTTTATTTTATGAGGACAATTGTAATAATATTGATAAGAAGTCAATTATGTGACTAGTGTGATAAAACTGCTAAAATATCAATAATGTGAAATTAATGTTTAACCGCTACTTTCGGCCATTACCAACAGACGAGCAATCAAATGTTCTAAAATATTTACGGTAAGACATCAAAGTCAGAAGATAATCAGTAAACATTTAAAATGATCAATTAATTGATGATGCTTCCTGTTTCAGCTAATTGTATTATGGTATACTGTCGTCTCGAGAAACTTGCTGTCACTGTAGGTGAAAGAACACCAATAATTTTCCCATATACAAACAATAAAATATTTTGTCTCATACTGATTTCTTTCAATAGGAACCTGAACATATCATCCTATTTTGATGATGCACTTTAGTTTCTTTATGCATGATGGATTCCATTCAAAACATGTGTTAGAGTTGCATTCAAGGTAGTTCTGCACGTTTGATAAACCGGAAGTGATGGCGTAACGTCATTTATCCGAAAAATGTAGTAAAAACACGGTGGGGAAACCACGTGACTAACTCGGATAACGTGCACGCAAAAGTGCTAAAAATAGACCCGCTTCAGGTATGTTTTTTCACTATAACTTTTTTGATTCGCAATTGTTTTAAACGAGATAACGTGCATAAACCCCGCAATAAAAAGCTCTTTCAGCGGATATATGTAACTTGATGAAACTCCCTCCCGTTTTTACGTAATCCTTGCCCAACATATTCGAAAGATGCAAAATATTTTGGTAACGAACACGTCTGTTCACAAGTTATGCACCTAGCACAGATTCTGCAGAAAAGTTTCGCTGGAATTTAGGTTTAAAAAAAAGCTTGTCATTGTCCAAAGTCCTGTACCAAATATTTAACATGACTATTCAGGAATATTAAAGATATCGTAAGACAAAGGGTGCGGTAACGTACACGTTGCGGTTTTTCAGGAGGTGACGTACACGTCATTTTTCCCCAGATGGTAACGTACACGTCAAAGACTATTCATCATGCATGTAGAACATCTTTGTCTTTAAATGACTGAACTGTAATCATTTTGATATTGTTAAAAAGGTGCAGATGCTGGGAATAGGCTGTTTTTCTTTCGGTAGGTTAGTATATACAGAAATGCTACAGTGAAAATGAGTAGCGTCGGTCCTCATCTTAGCTTGGAAATAATTACACGTTTACTGCTCTTGTATATCTATACATAAATAGGTAAAATGATAAAATTTTGAAATTATTTAGCTCTAAATCCATCATATGCGCAACCGACCCTGTATCTTTGAGTGAAAAAGTTGACAGTTGCTTACGGGGGATGGAAGACTAGTACTTTTTTCTCCAGTAACGATAGTTAGTTTAGTTGTCCGCACCATATGATTCTGACTTTTGAAAGAGGACGTAAATCAAAGACAAACAAAAAGAAGTATTAAATACGCATAAATAGGTATCATTGTTGCACCGAGAGTAACAGCAGTAAAACTATTATCTATTTATAGCACGGAGAATGAATATATGTGCCAGGAGTGCGGAATGTCTTTTCGGAGAAAAAGTAATTTAAAGACGCAAGAGAAGAGACAAAGTGGAGCGTGAACCTACCACTATTGTGGAAAATTTTTTTTTGGACGACCCATTGTCTAAAAATAACAACAGAAAAAACTTGTTACTTTTCTTTTTGACATGTTTATATTTTGTATATCATGTCAAATAAAGTCAGTATAATAGATCTTATAGTCGCAGTGTAAATTTATTGTCCAAAAATTATTGCTCTTCAATATGAATAACAAGATCGCACGTGTCGCCTGCTGGGGACGAATGCTAGAGTAGTACACATAAGAGAAGAAGAATGACCTCTATTAATGTGCAAAGTATCAAATCAGTCCTTCGTATAGTTTTTGGCTTGGGCTTCAGTCAGTCAAGTTTCTTGCTTTTCCTTTTCATGCATATAGGGAGGTGATTAAAAAATGGGGTCAGCTGAAGTAATGGTTCTTTGACACTGCACTTTGCTTCACTGACCGCTATCAATGTATCAAGTATCAAGACAATCCTTTATATGGTTTTGACATTGGCTCCAGACAAGTTTTTTCATACATAAAGGGAGGTTATTCAAAAATAAGGTCCGTTAGAGTTATGGTTCTTTGACACTGTACTTCCTTTCATTGGACCTCTATTTATGTGCAAAGTATCAAGTCAATCCTTTATATAATTTTGGCTTGGGCTTCAGACAAGCTTTCTGTATAACGATAAGGGGAGATTATTTAAAATGTGACCATCACACTGCACTTCCTCTGTCAATGTGTAAAGTATCAAGTCAGTTCTTCAAATAGTTTTTGACTTAGGCTCTGGACAAGTCTTTTTCATAAGGATAAGGGGAGATAATTGAAAAATGGGACCATCTAGAGTTATGGTTCTTTGATACTGCACATCCTCTCACTGTGTTCGATCATTGTGTGAAGTAACAAATTAGCACCTTTATTACTTCTTGAGTTATGCTCCGGACAAGAAGCGTGACGGACGCCAGCCGGTCGCCAGACGGACAGACAGACAGACGACGGAAAAGTGATCCCTATATGTCGCAACTACTTTGTAGTAGGCGACACAAAAACTGTCTAAGTCAACTGTACTTGTTTAAAAAAACTCACATTTTTTTGCGACATTTTCTAACAATGGCAAATGTAAAATCTCAATCCAATATAGCTTAGTTTAGTTTAATAGTTAATTATAATCTCGTTAATGCTTATACCTGTACAATAAATTATATAATAATGAAATCATTATCAAAATATATAAGGTATTTGATTTTGTGAATGAACAACCTAAACTTAACCGAGGCTGTTATTTTAAAGCTTTGGATGTAATTGACGCATTTATAGATCTATATTATCAGAATATGTCAGCATTTATAATTTAATCAACCATGGAATGGCTATAGTCCTTAGATATGCAAAATGTAGGTCAATACTGATATGTAGTTTCAGTAAGGAGGTCTAAATGAATAACTAGCTGACCAACAAACTGTCACTAACCTACAGAAAGAATAACATATTACTCCCGCACGACAACGTGTTTATATTATTGGTTGATTGTTATGGTCCCATGCATGATAGAACTCAAAAAGTTTGTCAATGATATAAATAAAGTGCAAGCTGTCATATTAAACAAAAAGATTTTCTGTATTGTAACGTTTTAATGAAGAAAAATCATGGTTATCAAACATGCTATCGTTCGAATTATCGTTCAGAATTTATACTAATTCCAGCATCTTTTTAACAATATAAAAATGTTTACAGTTCAACGGGTCATCAAGAAGATTTGAACATATGGATTTGATTAAACCCTGCTGACAGACAGAACTACATGGTTTATTCCCAGAAACATAATTAACCTTTGATATTTGGAGAAAAAAAGTTGACATTTAAAATGGCAACTGCTAACAATGTCTACTTGTCAAAATAACAAACACGTTTAGACCATAAAATTCCAACTGCTATTCATTTTCACTGTAGCATTTCTGTATATACTAACCTACCGAAAGAAAAACAGCCTATTCCGAGCATCTGCATCTTTTTTAACAATATCAGAATGTTTACAGTTCAGTCATTTAAAGACAAAGATGTTCTACATGCATGATAAATAGTCTTTGACGTGTACGTTACCCTCTGGGGGAAAATGACGTGTACGTCACCTCCTGAAAATCGGAACGTGTACGTTACCGCACCATTTGTCTTACGATATCTTCAATATTCCTCAATAGTCATGTTAAATATTTGGTACAGGACTTTGGGCAATGACAAGCTTTATTTTTAACCTATATTCCAGCGAAAATTCTCTGCAGAATCTGTGCTAGGTGCATAACTTGTGAACAGACGTGTTCGTTACCAATATATTTTGCATCTTTCGAATCGGTTGGGCAAGGATTACGTAAAAACGTGAGGGAGTTTCATCAAGTTACATATATCCGCTGAAAGAGCTTTTTATTGCGGGGTTTATGCACGTTATCTCGTTTAAAACAATTGCGGATCAAAAAAGTTATAGTGAAAAAACATACCTGAAGCGGGTCTATTTTTAGCACTTTTGCGTGCACGTTATCCGATTTAGTCACGTGGTTTCCCCACCGTGAAAAAGCCTGGATTCGTCGTACAGAAATTAAAATCATTTTATGAATAATTGAACTTTGTAAATAAATTTATAACAATAGCGCTGTAACCATATTTCTGAAGTCAACGTTTTGATATTAAAACATATCACACGTTAAAATAATAAAAGTAATGTCTTAAAATTTGCGTGAAATGTTCTGTTCATTTTAATCATGGTCAATTATCTCAAAAATAAGCACACGGACCTATACATTTTGTTTGTCCAAATTATAGGCTATGTGTTTATATACAACTGTAAGAGGTTTCATCAAAATCTACTTATTAGACAAGTTTCTATTCGCGAAAGTTTTAGGAAAGTTAAATGATTTTACCATAGACTTCCAATATGAAATTTGCGTGAGGTCCAAATTTTTCAAATCAGTCTAGCAAAAAATCAAGCACACGACCCTATCTTTTTTATTTGCTGAATTTTCCATGTATATTCTGAATCAGAGTTTTATCAAATTTTACATTATAGAAAAAAATTCGATCCAAACGTGCAGAACTACCTTAACTAAGCCAGTGTTAGTGGGTGAGGGGGAGGGAGGGAGCGGGGTGACGTTAGGGTTGTTGCACTTTGCATTACCTTTCATGAACAGACTCAATCAAACCAAGTCTGCTACTTTTATGCTTGGTAGCATTCTATGTTTAAAAAGGATCTTCTTACAGATTTCAGGGCTACATGTATATAGACCAACCAAGCAAATCATTTTGGACGTTTTAAGGATTTTATGGACTTTGTAAGGACTGTTTAAGGATTCCCCCTTAAACGTCAGTACTACTTCTCAACTGTTTCAAGGTGATTGATGCTAGGGCTTAACAGTAAAAATGCTGTATTTAAATTATTCAAGCCAACAAAACGCTTCCAACATGTCTTTTACTTTTTTCCATGTGATTTTTTTTCAGTCTCAGCCATGTTTTCGAAGTTGATTGTTCACACATTTTACGCTTGGCTCAACAATATATATACAAATATATACCTGTCAGCCACCTTATGAAATTGACATTCTAGACCGATCATTACGGTTTTACAAATACCTTCGGCAAAGAAAATTCATTCATTGATTTTATTTTGTTGTGTTTTACGTCTCATCAGCAGAATTATAGTTCATAGGTCGACATTCCATCTTTATGGTGGAGGAAGACCCAAGGTGACTCTCCGTGCATTATTTCATCACCAGCGGGTACCTGGGTAGAACTACCGACCTTCCGTAAGGTAGCTGGATAGCTTCCTCAAATAAAAACTTCAAATAGAAAATTGAACGTAGATATAAACAATACATACTAAACATAATCCCATGACCTTCCAGGTCTTTAAGGCGAAACATGCATTTAGAAACGATGTTTATACAGCAAATTTTCCTCCGTCGTAAACAGCATCCGGTATTTTGACTCCTCGGCGCGGTAGACAACATTAAAAAATCCCCTGCGGTACTCATCCGCTAATTGTAACGAATAAGATATTAAAGCGTCAGAAGAATCATTGATGAGTTTGTTGAAGAAATACGAGCATTTAAAACTATTCTTTTGCCAGATTATCAATATGTAACTGTCATGAATTAAATATAAATGTGTAAAACGAATCGTTGATACGCTTGATGAACAAATGGGGACCTCTAAAAATATTGACATATGGCTTAAGACACTCCTTTGGAGAACGTAATGTAATTTCGGTGGTTTGATTACGTTTTCTCGTTTTCCATTTAGTACTCTTAGACATATATCAACGCGCACATAGCCTTCCTTAAAACGTACAATGCCAAATTTGCACAAAGAGAATACAGTGTTCGCTGATTGTCATTAAAATTTAACTTCTTAAACTGCTAGTATCTCATTCCTTTTAGTTATAAACTCAGCGCTTTAAAAATATTTCCGACGGTAAACATGCTCGGATCCAGCCAATTTTCTCAGAGGGGATCCGACCAGCCCCCCTCACTAAGACCAGGTAGGTCTAGCTTATACGTACCAATCGTTCGAGCTATGACAAACATGTGTCTTTATATACTAAATAATTTGACGGTGTGCTTTTTTGTGTGTTTAGATGTTAGCCGTATAAAAGAACAGGAATTGTCTTTGTTGAACAGGCTTAAATAGAAAAATCGCGGTCCAGCTAGTGGGGTCCGTGGGCATGTCCCACCCTCCTGGAAAATTTTAAACCCCGGACCCCCACCCCTCTGGATCCGCGCATGGTAAGTATGAAATTATTTGCTTAGATTATATTTCTTTTCACAACAGTACCTTGGTCAGTGTTTCTGGTCCTTCAGGATCGATGAGTACATAAAAAATTACTAGAAAAGAAATTTGCTCAACCGTTTCTGCTATTATTTGCTAGGTGGCTTTTAGTGCTTCCAAACTATCTTCTTAAATGTTTTATTGGATAGTCTCTCCATCTGACTATCATACAGTAAGTATAGTTAGTATTTAATTATACGTTAGAAGGAAACTTGTTTAGAGAATATATAGTAAATACTCATCTACAAAGATAATGCACTAATGTAATATTGTACTTAAACAAATTTTATCATTTCAATGGAACTTATTCTAAATAATTATAGTTCTCCTGATCTATTTTAAACTTATGTTCTATGGTCAGTATTGATTCCTGTATTGACTTGTATTGATTTATTATGGTTTACATGCTTTTTCAAGTTGAAATCCTTGTTGTTTTGCAATTGTCATAAGTTTACGCGATTCTCTTCAGAACTGCCATTTCTTCTATAAAACAACTGAATATTACATTATAGCTTTAGTATTTTACAGCTAACACACTGTGTAATAGAAACTATTTGAGCTGGACCATGTGTATGTGTGGTTGTTGCTTCTCAAGCAAGGTAAACATAATACTAAATGTTATTACAGATTTTACATGTACAGTACAGCCTCTCCAGAGCAGCTCTCTCTTAAACAAACACCTCTCTATAACAACATCATTAAAAATTCCCTATGCTGAAATATACTATCAAATTACCTCTCTAAAAACAACCTCTACGTAACAGTCAATATTTGTATCTACCAAAGGGTGTTGCTCTACAGAGGTTGCACTGTATTTTCATGTATAGATCAATAGACGAAAGGAACAGAGCCATTTATTTATGTACCATGTGTTTTACTGTGAATTGTTAAATACATGTATGCACAACGTCTGTATTTAACATAATGTAATTTTTATATAAGAAGTGCTAAATGTTTAGGTATATATCAGAGCATTCGTCAACAATAACCTTATATATCGCATAACCCATTTCCAAGGTGATTGAACTCTTCTCTCAATTACAAGTTCAATAATATATAAACTTGAACGCACAAAATACATTTCGTCCACTATTGCAGACTACTTCATAAGGAGCAAAAATGATTTATATACCCAGTAACTTGAACGTACAAAAATACATTTCGTCCACGATTGCAGACTACTTCATAAGAAGCAAAATTAATTTATATACTCTAACGTACAAAAATGCATTTCGTCCTCTATTGCAGACAACTTCATAAGGAGCAAAAATGATTTATATACTCGAACGTACACAAAATTTTAAGTTTATATATCACAAATTCTAACAGATGTAACAGGGGACATCCTTGGGCAACAGTATCTAAATGTAAAAACAAGTGTAAATAAACGGCGGCAAATTTCACCAGTCTAATGTCTTTTCTTATCGATAAATTAATTTTACAAAAGATCAAATATAACAGAAGGACAGTGAACATTTTATATAGGGTTTTTAATGATACTATTAGGCAGAAATTGTTTACTTTAGCAATGTGAAATTAACATTATACCATTAAATAAAGTCTAAATCATTGAATACCGATTATAAACATGGAAATATTAAGACTGCTTGTTACGTTTTAAATTTAAGTGGAAGGGTGCACTTCCAAAAGCACCATTCGTTATAGTACTACTCTTGGCTATGCACATTTAAGCATAAAATTTTAATTTTTAAACATGATGTTATAGATATTAGGAAAGAGTAACATAGGATACTGAATATGGGAAGATTTCCGATTACAGTTTGTCTCATGTGTTTTATTTTCGTTCATGGTAACGTATTTATTATTTTTTTTATTTTTGGATATTTTAGATTAAATGAATTTGATTTTTTGTTGTAATCGGTTTGAAACCGGTTTTCGCAATTTGAATAACTACACTGGATATTTGTTTTGTGGAATTGCTTAATAGACTAAATAAAAGCATAATACAATATAAATCAGGCATTTTTTCAAAGAAAGTTTAAAAGTTATATTTATCGGAATAATGCATAATGATTTGAGCCGCGCCATGAGAAAACCAACATAGTGGCTTTGCGACCAGCATGGATCCAGACCAGCCTGCGCATATGCGCAGTCTGGTCAGGATCCATGCTGTTCGCTAACGGTTTTTTTAATTGCAGTAGACTTTAAAAGCGAACCGCTTGGATCCTGATCAGACTGCGCGGATGCGCACGCTGGTCTGGATCCTTGCTGGTCGCAAACCCACTATGTTGGTTTTTTTCATGGCACGGCTCATATGATGATTTTAAGAAATACTTTCTACTAAGTAAAAATAATAACATTAAAAGATTCATTCAAAGATAAAAAAAGAAAATTGTACAATATGCATTCTCGTAATAATGCACATATCTGATTTATGCATTTCACTATTATTTTGTATTCATAAAATCCAGCAACTACAATACTTTTGGAAAATTTGGTGTAATACACAAAATCATGGTGCAATTTTGACATTTGTAAAGCCTGATTTGAGCGTCGAATTCTTTATGGGAGTAAGCCATCCAGCTGGCTAACGCAAGGTTGGTGGTTTTACGCAAAAGTCAGTCCGAGATGAAATAATGCAATTAGGATTATCTTGGGTCCTCCTCTACCAAACTACACGAGTAATGCCCTCTCTGAAAATGTATTTAAAAACGATATCGGTATTATTATACGTGGTTAAGATGTACACATCTAATATCGGAAAAAGCTATAATGATAATAAAACTATCCGCCATCGAGAATTAGATAACTTAAGTTTAATTATATTGACATCAGTTTGCTCTAGTAAAATTCATGACATGTTTGTTAAATCTAATTTGTAATCTGCTATGACATTTGGATATTTTTTTTATGCAATTAGTCATGTTTTCATGACTCTAGATGAACTATTTTAAGATGTTTAACAATAATTTTAAGCACTTGATGTGTATTTTCAAAATTACATTATAATAACAAAAAAGTGTAGATTTGATGTTATACTATAAAAAGAGTGAAATATCTGCATGACACAAGGACAACAATTTCATGATGAAGACTATTATTCTTCAAAATAAGTTAAAACCGTATCTGGGTTAATCAAATTCTTATTTTACAAAAATGAAATTTCCATTATTTAAAAGACAGACATTTAGAGAAAGAACACGCTTGAACTTAAGGTTTCATAATAATGATTTTACATCAAAATTGCTTCAAACAAACGCATATATGACACATTTACACATTCTATATAAAAACAGAATGTTAAAAAACCGGCTAAATAATGTCATTATTGATCATGGCCAATCAAAATTGAAGATTTAAAAAAAAACCTAGGGATTCATTTTTGTAGTAATTTTGTTATTAAGAAAATGTGTTATTGACCTTAATATTTCTATATAGAAAATCTGACCACTATGTTTCTATCTATATTCCAATACTGTCTAACCATTTAGAGGGACGTAGACGTTCGCGTCAAGTCACAAACGTCGTTATTAGAAAAAATAATAAAACCGGACCAAAATAAAAGGGAAAGGACAATTTGTTAATGATTTAAAAGATAAAAATCTGAGAAGAAGAGCAATGGTATGGCGAAAAGCGTTCAATGCTGCTAAACATCGATTATCAGTTTGATGAATATTTAAAGGAATGCTACAATGAATATTTTTAAAAGTTTTCCTCAGAAGAGTTCTATGCATTTCTTTGAATTAATTAAATGCATCTTACAAAAGCGAAGGCTTAAAACGTTTAAAAGTTAGAGACAAGCGTTATTTATTCATTCCTAAGCAAATCCAACAAAGACATAAATGTCAGCAGCTTTCAGTAAACAAGTGATGTGTAACTCATTACAAAGAAGTACCGTTACTGTTAAGTAATTTATTTTGAAATCACTTTCAGGCAAAGCAACCGCTAAACCAAAGATTTGCTGGAACTCGACGTGGTTCAACACTTTTACCCCCACAGAAACAAACAGGTTAGTTACTTGTACAACAAAAACCATTGGAATCAGGAAACTGTATACTTACAGTATTTCAGCTCTTATGTACCGGTTTCTACAGTTTGTTATGTATTGGCAAAATATTTTATTTTCAATGAAAGACACATTTTTCAAACAAAATTTAGGGTCCAACTAAGAACAAAACAATAATAGTTTAAGCTCTTTGATTTCTACGGATATGTCCGACTGTAAACAGAGTTTACTTGCTGCCATAGTTTTAAATTTAAAATATATTTCCTTTGTACCTCTTCGTTCTTGGTTTAGTTTTACGGACTAGTTTTGAAATGTAAAAGATGGTATGTGGAATTGTAAACAATAATCTTCAGTTTAAATTCTTATCGTGTTCAACATTTTCCCAACTAGCATTTTTAAATAGTACTACATGTTTACTTAATCTTGACTACATAAACATTTCCAACTCTTACACGGGTTAAGTCGCTTCTTAGAATAGAAAAAGAAATGTTGATATCAAAAGGCGACAGCTTCTACATTTCTATGCACTATATGATTTTCAATGAACCCATGCTGTTTTCGAGGTTCGTGAATTTCTATTTCATAAATATTTCTTGTTTTATAAATATTTCAGGTCAGATTATGAACACCAAACGGCAAATGTTTTAGACACCTTTTGTGCCAGTGGTTCTCCAATTGAAACACATTGTAACGATCACTCGGGAGAACCATTTTCTGGTTACAAGAACGACACCGTTGGCAAATATATTGCTGCATTTGTTAAACATTTTTCATTATGCGTTTTTAAATACTACTACATGTTGACTTAATCTTGAATACATAAACATTTCTAAGCCTTACACGTGGCGAGTCGCTCCTGAAACTAGATAATCAATGTTGATTACAGAAGCCGACAGTCTCTATATTTCTATACTCCATATGCTTTTCAATGAACCAATGCTTTTTTTAGGTTCGCAAATTTCTATTTCATCAATATTTTATCATTTTATAAATATTTCTGGTCAGATTATGAACACCAAACGGCAAAAGTTTTAGAGAACTTTTGTGCCAGGGGGTCTCTAATTGCAGCACGCTGTAAAGATAACAAGGGAGAACCATTTGACGGCTTCAAGAACGACACCGTTGGAAAATTTATCGTTATTTATTTCAAAGACCATATTAAAATTGTAACTTACAATTTATATATGTTTGTTTGTTTGTTTGTTTTGGGTTTAACGCCGTTTTTCAACAGTATTTCAGTCATGTAATGACGGGCAGTTAACCTAACCAGTGTTCCTGGATTCTGTACCAGTACAAACCTGTTCTCCGCAAGTAACTGCCAACTTCGCCACATGAATCAGAGGTGGAGGACTAATGATTTCAGACAAAATATCGTTTATCAAACGGTCATGGAGAACATGCGCCCCGCCCGAACACACGACCCAGCGATCCGTAGAGCAACGCTCTACCTACTGAGCTAAGCGGGCGGGCTATATATGTTTAAGTGAGACTTTGATAAAGGTGTTTTCTTTGAAAACAACGTGATAAGTGTCAGATATATTTGAAATTGATGGTCGTCTGTGAATGCATTTTTCCTACAGGCTATGAAATTTGTATAACGTCTCTGATAAGAAAAACAATAAGTGAAACTAAGGAAGCAATTCGTTGAATTGGATTCTGATGCTAAATTTACCATAAGAAGTATAAAAAATAAAATGAAAACCTGGATATTATCAAGCAACGACAAGTTTATGTACACCCAGTCTTTAAAAACTGAGTTTATCATCCTGATGACAACATACGGATGATGTAGATACATCTTTAACCTTTACCCTGCCCAATTTCTAAAATGAACTTTTAATTTGGAAAGTTCCATTAACTATTAGAAGGGATACCTACCAAAACGTTACTGACTGAACGGCGAACAGTTCAGATCTTGGTAAGACTGCATGGATATGCAGGCTGATCTTGGTCTGCACCGGTCACAAAGGCAGAATCACGTGCCGCAAGCAGGCTAAGGGTAAAAGAAAAATTAAAATTGAAGAGGAAAGTTTCTACTATATTTTGATTTATTGTTAAGAAATTAATTAATAGTTACCGAGATTTAGCGCAAGGTGCTTGAAATCAAATAAGATTGTTTTTTTTTTTATTATTTTCTTTGGGAATAATCATCAATATGCGTACGATCTTATTACCGAATTACATTACGTTACCTATTTTCTTCTATAAAATAAGACGTTGCCTCTCTAAAATCTTGAATGCATTATTAAAATGACGACTGTTTTCTGGTATTTGAAACTTAAGGTATTAGGCCCATAATAGAGTACCTTTTGTAGAGTATTCAATTCCTACCATAAACCTACTTTGACTGCAATTTTCAGAGGAGCATAGGTTCAAGCCCCACTGGGACCAAAATGTTTTCCCTTATTTTCCTTTTTTTCTAGTAAGTTTTTACTTCTTTCAAGACTTGTTATTGATTTATTGTACAAAAGTGGAAAAAAATTTTGATAAGCGATTTCTTGCTGTTCAAAGTGAATTTACCTCTGAAACAGAAGGGGTAGAGTTAGACATCTTTAAAAATACTGAGTAACATGCGGTAAAAGTTCTCTATTTTGCCTTCATTCTTTAGAATACATATTGTGAAAGAAATGTTGGTAAATTTTACTTCTGCACCAAGGTTATTTTTGAAAGAAGTGAGAAAAATTCAAAACAGACCCGCAGGATTCGACCTTAATTTTTCAATGTTGGAGTTGGAATTCTGTCTCATTAAATCCGTTTACTCGAGGCACCCTAGAAAAAATGATAAAGGCCACCACTTGTAAATTTGTCTCTACTTGAGCTTGAGGAAATACCATAAATTACACAAAATTTATAAAAAAACGGCACGGTAAAAGTTTTTAAAAATTTGCTGCTAAGTGCGAAGCACGGTCAACTGTAAGAATATACCAAGCATATGCCATATTTTAAACATTACTATTAGGGGCCTAATACCTTAAATTGTTTTGTTAAGTTATCTCACCATATATGCCGTTTTATGAAAGATATTTACACGTCAATTATAGTATGATGACAAATTTGCAGTATACAGCAAAGTAATGATAAATAACAATTATGATAATAGTAAAACTCATGTTAAGAAAATGACTTCGAAAGAAGAAAGAAAACTGGTCAGATTATATAACGTATTATGCGCATTGGGTTTCCTAATATGATGGTATTTTTATATATGTACACATAGAACCTCAAATTCTGAAAGCTGAAGCACATTGAATGAAATAGAAAAAGTAGAAACTTCACAGGTCTCTCAACACGACAAAAACGAAAATGTTGCAGGCTCGGTTTGATTGAGCCTGTTCATGGACGGTAGTGGAAATGCATGTTACCGACCACGCCCTCTAGCCCCAGGTTGAGCAGAACTCAACATTTACACATGCTAAAAGTACAAAAAAAGCAATTAAGAGACATCCGCATATGTATTCAAACGGCGATGAACACGGAACCTTCAATGATAAGTCCAGGGATTGATTTCCAAGTCCCTCTAATAACCAGAAGTTGTTCAACAAGTGTAAAGTTTTTATGACAGTTTCAAGCTCATTATAAATCAAGAAGTGCACAAGCTTTAAGAATGTTTCTAAAAGTGATGCCCTGATAATCTTCTAGTCATTTGATAGTCATTATGGTTTGTACACTACCGTCCATGAACAGGCTAAATAAAATCGAGCATGCAACATTTCATTTTTGTCGTGGTTGGCGACTTGTAATTTTCCACTTTGTCTTCAACGTGTCTACTGAAATGTAGCTATTTTCGTTCATCATTTTATAATATGGGGAAAGCTGCCAAAATAGAAATTCAAATGAGTTTTTTTTTTTAATGTAATGTAGATCTTTATTTTCTCCGAATAAGAAGACGCAAGAGTCAATGTACAACTATCAATATTTAACCCTTATCATGCTGGACACGACTGATTCTGCCTTTGCGACCAGTGCAGATTATGATCGGCCTGCACACCCGTGCATGCACTGTTTGCCATTTAGTCAGTAACATTAAGACTAATAGCATTTATCTTGAAGTGATTTGGGGCATTTTGTTTATTTTTGACCACGACGTTCACAAACAGCACGTGTTCGCAAGCATCTCCTTGCGTGCATTTTGTTCCTGTTTGTTCATGCCTGAAATCAACAAAAAAAAAATCAAATGTTTTATTCAAGAATAGTAATCCATGCATATACGAGCTCATATTTACACACACATATTTTGTTAATAATTGAAAACATTAGTTTCCGACCAACATTGGTGACCATCAATCCTTTTACTGAAACACTTCCTCTTTACTTGAGATGATGATAATGACTCCGAGTAAATAGGGAATGTTAAATACTACTAAAATTCCTTTATATATGAAAGTTCTTGTAATTCGGCGTTTTATTTGAGACAGGCGTCTTTTACAAAACGTGTATTATTTAGCCACTAGCAAAATAGTAACACTTCATAATGTTTTCAATAGTCACAATTACACTAATATGATGAATTTCCCAGTGCTGAAATTTCACATAACAAGATTGGACGTAGTTTTCAGCATTTTTCTTTCATTTTTTATAAAAGACATTGAAATTTCATTTTTGAAGGAGGGGTGTGGACAACTTTTTTTAGGTTATTTTAGGTATCCATCTTACGCAACAGTAAAGCAGAAAATGTAATGATCGTTAATAAAGATGTTGTTCGTTTATCAAATATTTCCGTGTTTTGATGATAAACAACTGAACCTTAAATAATTCAAAAACCTTTCAGTCTGCCGTGACAGGTCCTTTTCACGCTATAACATTTTAAGGAATTCGTATAAAACTGAACACAAATGTTGTATGATATATCGCGCTCTAAGAGTCAGGTATAAAAGTCCCAAGGTCAGGTTTTCAGGCAACTACTCGTACTCTTATAAACAAGTGCAATCCGCTTGGGATTCTTCTGTTATTACGTTATTTCTAGTGATATATTATTATTATTATTTTTTTGTTTTTGATTTTGTATTCTATGTGTTGTTTTGTTCCGGGACCAGTTGGTTTAAACAAAATTTATTTTCAAATATGCGTTGCTTACGAACGTATATTAATGCCACAGGACTGAGGAGTAAACTAGCTATAACCTTTCTTGAATATTAACAAAATCATATTTTTTGCAAGCAGTAGCTCTTAGTAGTTAATAAACTATTTCCGAGACTTAGATATGACACTGACACTGTCTGAAATCACATTAAATTGGTGTGAGGTGTGGAGAGAGGCTGTTTCACACTTTATGGAAAACATAAGTGTATCTGCGCGTCATCTAGACTTTAAGGGCTCCAGTCGGGTTACTTCGTACAGGTTTGCTGTAGATACCAATTCCGTAGATCCTGTTATGATACGAGCTGCCTAAAACTGGGTATCTTCAAAATGTAATTCTTCATAGTTTGTGAACATTTGAATACTAGTATTAGAGTAATGGTCTTATAGGGGATGTGTAAATTAATTTCCAAAGTTTTCTGTCAGTAATGTGTTTATGAAATGTTGTTGCCATGTTAGAAATTGTCAATCCAAGACGTGTATGAGTATTGCAACTTTATTCATTTTCAAGAAGGATGGTTTGGTTTTGTTGACTTTAGAGATATAAGAAGTGATTTAGTTTTATAGCCACCAGCCATGCTTTAGCCCACAATGATTTTTTATTAAGGTCCGAACTAGGAGGGTTATCTACAATAATGTTAATACTTGTATCACCCGCAAAGATTCGAAACGCAAATATATCAGGAATTTAAGACGAAGAATTGAGCCTTGCGGGACACGCGCAGAAAAAATGTAGTATCAAAAATAAAGCTCCAGGAAACACAACTTTTGTTCTCTGTTTGACAGGTAAGCATTAAAACACAGAAAGAGGAGATCAGAAAGCCCTGTTTTATTACCTTTATACAAGAGATCTCGATGCCAGACTCTGTCGAAAGCTTTGGATATGCCGCTGGAAAATGCAAGGACCTCTTTTCCTCAGAGCTGAGTTTAGTGTTCAGCCTCCGTGGCCGAGTGGTTAAGGTCACTGACTTCAAATCACATGCCCCTTATCGACATGGGCTCAAGCCTCACTCGGGGCGTTGAATTCTTCATGTGAGGAAGCCATCAAGCTAGCTAACGGAAGGTCGATGGTTCTACCCAGGTGCCTGCTTACCTCCACCATCAAAGCTGGAAAGTTGCTAGATGATCTGCAATTGTTTTGGTGCGACGTTAAATCAAACACAATGAAATATGGTAAAGTTGGTCAGTCACTATGCTTGCCTTTCCAAGTGTGCGATTCCGGGACAGGTAGGGGACTCCAGTGGTGGAGGACCCCATGATAATTGTCCCTGTTCTGCTTTATTGTGCCCTCAGAGGTATTTCGTGTTGTGCTCCGGCTTCTGAAACCAAATGTCCATATTTTTGATTTACAATATGTTCTTGTGATCGATGTAAAGTGTGTGTGGAAGGGATTATTTACATTGTCGTTTTAAAAAATGAATATATTGGTTCAACACGTTCGGAATGAAAAGAAATAAAAGGTAAAATTTTATAAATTTCGATTTTTAAAACGTTAGGACATACTACAAAAATTCGGCAAACAAGTAAGACAGGATCATTGGCTTGCTTGCTAGATTGATTAAAAAATCTATAGGGAAATCAAAATTTAGCATATCGAACTTTCTGTACTAAACGCAACTGCTTTATTTGAAAAGTCGATAATCTTGTAGCTTTGGTTGTTATCTTCCTTAAATTAACGTCCATATCTGAAAATTAATTTGTTCAATATTAATTTGCGGGTTAATTGTTTCAATGCCAAAGCATATTGATTAATTGTTTTTATAATCAATAACTTTTAGATAAGTATCCTGCGTTGTGCATTGGTCAAGACCGCAAGATAATGTTTATTGCCACGGCGGCCTAGATTTGATTCTTGACTTGTTTTCTTGTTGTTTATTTATTTATTTTTTAATTGTTTCGCATTTTTAAGACAGTCAAGATTGAAGAAACAAAAACTCAAGTTCATATTTTTGTATTATATGCAATCATAAAGAAAAATAATTTTTAGCCAACATCTGGAGGTCAGTGCACTAAAAAATTAGATTTGACATGATTATTCCATTTATTCCTTTGCAGCAGGATTTCGTTATATTTCGCATTATATAATGAAATATGAGCAATTAAAAGATTTAACGAATTTTATTTGTTGCGAAGTATAAATCTAAAATTGAAGTAGCTAGCAAAAATGTATAATTTGTTTAATTTAAGAATAAAACATTATTATTACTTCTCTATGGATTTTTATTTAATTGTTGCAATTTAATATCTCTTTATTTCAACAAGACATGCTTATTGTGTACAGTCATAAAGGTGCGAAAGACCCTCTATCAGTTCCAGTACAGTTTATTACCTCTAGTGTTTGCTATAAAAGGTAATTAAAGTAACAGGCAAGGGATAGCAAGTTAAATATCAGAGCGTACGTACAAATTGTCTTTGATTTATTGAACCTGTTTGAAACATCTAATTATTTAAACAAATTTGATAAAATAATAAATCTAAAATAAAAAAAAAAAATAATTTGTTAATTTCCAAAATTAAACCTTGCTGACACATTAAGACATTTGTTCCGGTCTGAATTAAATATGCTAACTGATCCTTATTTGAAAGGTTGATAATTTACACATAACCGTATAATTCATCAGATGCATGAACGACCCGATTCGGAAAGCAATTATAGTTTATCTAAAATAAATAATTCAAATAAATGCTTATTACACACATCTTGATTTTTTCATCTCTCTAGTGGTGATTCTAATGTAATGTAAACATGTTAAAGATACGGTTCAAATATGTCCATATCCATGGGTCATATTTTGACGGTCTAAAGAAACAATATGAAGGTGACACTTACTTTTAAAACACACACTTTCATCTTTGTTCGTGTCACTTTTTTCAATAAAAATCCTGAATATATCTACTTTTTAACCCATCGTTCCTTCTTTCACCATGCATTTGAAGAGCCGAAATATGTGATGATATGACGTTTTCAACAAATTTTAATCAATTTAGGAGACGAAAAAAGAGCTAAAACAGATAAATAATGATAATCTATTAAAACATAAACTGACTTTGGGATAGACATTTATCTTCAGATCAAGTCGTTGAAAACGTCTGAAGTATCCGAGTCGTCTGCTTGGATATTACCCCCGCATTCGGGAGTCTTCGGAATTTCCCGAGCCGGTCCGTGTCTCAATTGTTAAAGAAATAGTGGTTGCATAAAAGGCACAAAGGGTAAGCGAAAACATGAAAATATTCCTTTTATTTCTTTTTTCACAGTCGAGTCGGGCTATAATTTTGCTTTGAGACATCACAGAAGCAAAAACGATTATTTTTTCTGCTTTCCGTATATTGCATAATAAATCAACGAAAATGGCCCTAAATTGTGTCCAAAATTAAACTTTTACTTTGATCTCAATTGAAAATAAGGGTGGTAGTATAAACGGTTCAAACGGTAAGTGAAATAATATCATTCAGAGGAAAGATTAAATCTACGAATGCCGCCGAAGCAAATTCGTTATCTTAAACCATTAAACCATTTAAAAGATAAAACGAATAAATCGAATTTATCCTTCTTTATTTAATGTGACAAAATACCGATAGTATTAATTTTTGGAAATTTTTTGAAAAAAAGTTCAATATGATGACATTTTCTCAAATGTTTTACAATGCATTTGCTCACAATAATGAAACTTCTCACACTTATGAATTAGTATATTAGGTATTTTTGGCATATCCGCCATTCTGAAGGATGGGTCCTGGCAGTCTCAAGTTAATCCATGACAATAAAACTGCTCATAAGTCGTTCAAAAGTTTCTTATACTTTCATTCCACTTATTCAGACCTTAGTCCTTGTGTTTTTTTTCTCATTCGAGGGTGAAAAGATGCTGGCTGGATGCAAATATTTATCAAATAAAAAACTTAGAGTTGTTATCTATATGTACGGTGGTATGTTTAGGACATATGTTATTTTTTTTTAAGATTAAATTATCTCGTGCGCACGACATCTTATCTTGAGCGATCAACATCTTATCTCGTGCGCACGACATCTTATCTCGAGCGATCAACATATTATCTCGTGCGCACAACATCTTATCTTGAGCGATCAACATCTTATCTCGAGCGATCAACATATTATCTTGAGCGATCAACATCTTATCTTGAGCGATCAACATATTATCTTGAGCGATCAACATCTTATCTCGTGCGCACGACATCTTATCTCGAGCGATCAACATATCATCTTGAGCGATCAACATATTATCTTGAGCGATCAGCATCTTATCTCGAGCGATCAACATCTTATTTCGTGCGCACGACATCTTATCTTGAGCGATCAACATCTTATCTCGAGCGATCAACATATTATCTTGAGCGATCAACATATTATCTTGAGCGATCAACATCTTATCTCGAGCGATCAACATCTTATTTCGTGCGCACGACATCTTATCTTGAGCGATCACTATCTTATCTCGAGCGATCAACATATTATCTTGATCGATCAACATATTATCTCGAGCGATCAACATCTTATCTTGAGCGATCAACATATTATCTCGAGCGATCAACATCTTATCTTGAGCGATCAACATATTATCTTGAGCGATCAACATATTATCTTGAGCGATCAACATCTTATCTCGAGCGATCAACATCTTATTTCGTGCGCACGACATCTTATCTTGAGCGATCAACATCTTATCTCGAGCGATCAACATATTATCTTGAGCGATCAACATCTTATCTCGAGCGATCAACATCTTTTCTCGAACGATCAGCATATTATCTTGAGCGATCAACATCTTATCTCGAGCGATCAACATATTATCTTGAGCGATCAACATCTTATCTCGAGCGATCAACATATTATCTTGAGCGATCAACATCTTATCTTGTGCGATCAATATCTTATCTCGAGCGCACGACATCTTATTTATATATATTAAGGCCCTTTGTGTGTGCATTTAGGTCATCAGTAAAACATACGGACAAGTTGTTAATTAGGGTCCCGCCTATTCTGCTGTTATTTAAACTTCCAACAAGTACATGTACAAGTTTATCACATCAACTGGGAAAGCAATGCATATAATTGGTCATCCTATCTTCAAAATCAAATGAACATAACCAATGATGCATACTGCATGTTAGAACAGCAACAAATTTCAGTTCGACGAATAAATTCGCGCAGAAAAGTTGCATGTATGAATTAAGGGAAAACAAGGAAAATCGTTTAATATATGGGCGAAGTATGGAAGCCCTGGAGGGACAATTGATTTCCGTACTTCCCACTTCTGACTTCTAACTTTTGCACTTCTCACTTCCAACTTCTTGACTTCCTACTTCCTACTTCTAACTTCCGCACTTCTGACTTCTAACTTCCACACTTCTGACTTCCAACTTCCTGACTTTCGACTTCTGATTTCAAACTTCCACACTTCTTACTTCCAACTTCTTGACTTCTTACTTCTTTCTTCTAACTTCCGCACTTCTGACTTCTAACTTCCGCACTTCTAACTTCCAGACTTTCGACTTCTGATTTCCAACTTCCACACTTCTTACTTCCGACTTTTTGACTTCTTACTTCCCTCTTCTAACTTCCGCACTTCTGACTTCTAACTTCCGCACTTCTGACTTCTAACTTCCTGCCTTTCGACTTCTGATTTCCAACTTCCACACTTCTTACTTGCGACTTCTTGACTTCTTACTTCCCTCTTCTACCTATCGCACTTCTGACTTCTAACTTCCACACTTCTGACTTCTAACTTCCTGACTTCCGACTTCCAACTTCCGCACTTCTGACTGCCAACTTTCCTTTTTTGGAAGTCGGAAGTAAGAAGTGTGGAAGTTGGAAGTCGGAAGTATGAAGTCAGGAAGCTGGAAGTCAGAAGTGCGGAAGTTAGAAGTCAAAAGTGCGAAAGTTAGAAGAAGGAAGTAAGAAGTCAAAAGTCAGAAGTAAGAAATGTGGAAGTTGGAAATCAGAAGTCGAAAGTCGGGAAGTTGGAAGTCAGAAGTGCGGAAGTTAGAAGTCAGAAGTGTTGAAGTTAGAAGTAGGAAGTAGGAAGTCAAGAAGTTGGAAGTGAGAAGTGCAAAAGTTAGAAGTCAGAAGTGGGAAGTACGGGAATCAATTGTCCCTCCAGGGCTTCCATAGCGAAGCCTACATACTATTTTTTTTGTCAAGAACTTAAATTTATTTCTTTGCATCATCACTGATCTTTTGCTGCCTTTTTTATCAGTTTCCGTATTTAAATGTCTAACCCTGCAAACATGTGAAACGGTTATAAGTATTATCTAAATAAAAACAAAAACGGTGGCAGCCGTATGTTTTTACTAATGATCTGAATTCACACAAAGGTCCTTAATAGATCTTGATAAGATGACCGAGAAAAAATGTTGTTCGCTCGAGATAATATGTTGATCGCTCAAGATAATATGTTGATCGCTCGAGAAAAGATGTTGATCGCTCAAGATAAGATGTCGTGCGCACGAAATAAGATGTTGATCGCTCAAAATAATATGTTGATCGCTCAAGATAAGATGTCGTGCGCACGAGATAAGATGTTGATCGCTCAAGATAAGATATTGATCGCTCGAGATAATATGTTGATCGCTCGAGATAATATGTTGATCGCTCGAGATAAGATGTTGATCGCTCAAGATAAGATGTCGTGCGCGCGAAATAAGATGTTGATTGCTCAAGATAAGATGTCGTGCGCACGAGATAAGATGTTGATCGCTCAAGATAAGATGTTGATCGATCAAGATAATATGTTGATCGCTCAAGATAATATGTTGATCACTCAAGATAAAATGTTGATCGCTCGAGATAAGATGTTGATCGCTCAAGATAAGATGTCGTGCGCACGAAATAAGATGTTGATCGCTCAAGATAATATGTTGATCGCTCGAGATAAGATGTTGATCGCTCAAGATAATATGTTGATCGCTCAAGATAATATGTTGATCGCTCGAGATAAGATGTTGATCGCTCAAGATAAGATGTCGTGCGCACGAGATAAGATGTTGATCGCTCAAGATAAGATATCGTGCGCACGAAATAAGATGTTGATCGCTGAAGATAAGATGTTGATCGCTCGAGATAAGATGTTGATCGCTCAAGATAAGATGTCGTGCGCACGAGATAAGATGTTGATCGCTCAAGATAATTTAATCCTAAAAAAATAATTGCATGTCCTAAACATACCACCGTATATATGTATTCAAATTCTTTTTTTTTTCAGGCATAAAATCATAAAATATTATAAACAGGGTCACACAGGCCCTTTCAGCGCGCTGCGCCGGCTGCGCTTGGCTAAATATCTAACGCGCTGTAAAATTTCATATTAAATAACTGTAATACATTTATACCTGTAAAGATAACCAGTCATCAATTACGGATTATTAGCTTTGTACGGAAATGCACGAGTCTTCAGCGAAGTATTTCGCGACTTTAGAGCGCACATTGTCCCACTGAAGAACGAGTCATATTTTCAATGCAAAGATAATAACCTTTTTATACATACGCATCTACACGTACAAATATAATGTATCTATCATAAATTAGTTCAATAGCCTGAATAAAAATACTGAACTAAATAGGAAAATAAGTGCAACAACAAACACTGAATTACGTCATGCACCCGATATGAAATTCAGGCGTCAGTGCATGGAAAAATATTGACGTTTCCGGTACCAGTGTAACTTAACGGGGAATAGAAACGAGTATGTAATAATAACCTATGTTGTTCATACCGAGATGCAAAATCGATAATGATATAGTCGCAGGACGTCGTCCCGGACAGTGTTACAAACAATTGGCTTATTTTACCGCCAACTGTCGAATTGTACATTCGTTTTCGTGCATTACACATTTTTGCAAACCTCATTTTGTTTTAAACAGAAATAATTAGGTTTTAAATACTTTTAAATTTTTAAACAGATTTTGATATTGCATGTAATCAAATCTGGCATGATTTAAAATGAAACCAGTCAGCAGAAATTGACAAAAACCGGACGTTAGCAGAATATGCCGAACCATTATTACAGTACTTAATAAAACTACCTTACTGTCTTCTTAACTTGCAAAATTGCAACTGCTATTGGTGAAAATCGGAAAAATCGTACCGAAACTGCAGGGTATTTCGAACGACAAAAATTCGGATAAATCAATGCGCAGTATCAGCGAGATAGATAACGTCAATAATTTGATTAAATCACTTTTACTTTAAATATTCTTTCATGAAGTGAGCTGCAAATTCAACTAACACACGAAACACAGAATTATTTGGAGGTTTAAAAAATAGATTATGTTTGACACTACATAAGGACCAAATAGATCAACATTAATATTTCCTCTCAAAACTGCTGTGCTTCTGTAAAAACTTAATTAATGCACGAAAAAAATCACAATGCATATTTTCTTTAAACCAAACTTAAAAAAAAAAAAATCAAGTAGAAAATATTAAATAATAATTCTTGTATTGATTTCTTCTTGACTTATATTTTTAAGCTACCTTGATAAATTTGCTACAATTTCAGGAACTGTTTCATAATATTCTCATAATTCATCATCTCAGTTTACTTAAAGGAGTAATATGTTTATCACGATAAACCGCTTAAAGGTGTACCCGGCTATAGTTCCACAGAGCCCGGCTATAACAGAACCCTGTATATATAAACATTATATATACAGAATACATGTTTATAATAATCAATATATTTAAAATGCTTTGATCAAACTTTTATAAAATATTAATATAGACATATTTTGATGATTACTACATAAAAGATTTTGTCAAGTATATTTTATAGTTTATGACATAGAAAAATGATGTGATCTTAACAGCTGGGATAAGCCATTAAAGTAAAACTAATCACTTATTTCAAATGGGGTCCCATTAAGTAGATATATCCTGTTTTCTCATATTTTCAGGGGCCTAAGGGGTTGTTTTTATTCCCAGTAACAGATTAATCATTTCATAAACAGCATTTGGGTGTTATTTTGTAGACAATTCACTTGTCTTTCCGATGGAGTCACGAAATGTTACAGAAATTATCCCATTTGATTATTTTGTTACAGTATTTGATACCACCCTCAACCATAGAAATTGACCAGGAGTTTCTCATATTCCCGTGGATTTAGATTTGACTCTTCATCACAAATAAGTTGTAGAATTTAAAACATTAAAATTACCATTGTGTAATAAAAAGATGTAATCTGTAGTAAATACATCAAGACATATGACAATTAATTGCATAGTAAATAATTTATGGCAAATTTGCAAACATTGTAAAATGCCGATAGTTTCATCAAACTGCGTTCAAAACACTTGAAATGTTCAGTGTGTCAGTTTTGTACCATTCCTGTCTAGAAAATAACAAACTTTAAATCATTTGACAACTTTAAGGAAAAAAAACAAAACAAAACAACAACCAGAATATGAGAAACCCTGAGAATACGAGAAACAGTTTATAATTATCTCCGTCGCAATTAAACTCCGTGAGCATTACTAATTCATAAGTAAAACATTCGTGTATAAGTGAAAAACATAATGCTATCTAAAAACTTATGCTCTGAGTATTATCACAGTTATGATTTCAATATCTAAAACTAAAACAAAACAAATAGCAGATATTCATTTTCAGGAATGCCTCAGATCTAAATAGTAGCAGCGATTTCTCTTAGACGTGGCACTGGATTTTTTCTTCACTTCCTCTTTAAGCTATGCTTATTTGTTCTCGCCAAGATCAATGTATTGAGGATATTCAAGTTTTTTGCATGAATATGTTTTTTGTTGAATGAAATGTTTTTTTTTTCATACCTCGAGATGAAAATAAAAGCCACATTCTAGCAAAAACTTGAATTTTCTGTTTATTTAAATAATATACACAAATGACTTAAAACATCGTCTGTTTATATATAGAACGAGCGACAAAAACAACAATGCATGTTCCGTACAGCAGAAATTTAGTCTTATTTTAGAAATAAACAAAAAGTATTAACTTTACAGCATCCGCAAAGACATTAAATATGAAAGTGTAATTGTACGAGTTGCGTAAAACACGCAGTTTCCGATGGTTTTCGTTCCAGGCGTTTCAAACGTTCTCCCGAGTAATGTCCCTTCGAATAGAGTTAAATGCGGTGTACTCGTACAAGTACCGATTAGAATGTACCATAGGCGGGCTGCGATCATTGTCAATTCTATATTTTGACTTAAAACAGTTTGCTTTACTATTCATATACACCTAACCCCTTCAAATGGTAGATATACCAAAGTAACTGCTCAAGAATACCAATTTGAAAATAGTTCTGGAAAACCAGTGAAAATATGGAAAATATGTTTCACTGCATCGAAAAATAAATACAGTGAAAATAGGAATTATATTTAAGCAATACTTGCCAGTATTTCATTAGTATGTATATAATGATATGAGGTTATTTAACAGTTTTGAGCACAATACTGAATTCTATTCGTCGAGTAAACAGCAGTAATAATCCATATTCTGACGAGGCGAATGCCGAGTTCAAATATTTATATGCAAAGATAATAACCTTTTTATTACATACGCATCTACGCGTATAAATATTATGTAAATATCATAAATATGTTCAATAGCCTGAATAGAATTGACAATACTGAACAAAATAGAAAACAAATAATGCAACAACACACACTAAATTACGTCAAGCACCCGATATGAAATTCAGGCGTCAGTGTATGGAAAAATATTGACGTTTCCGGTACCAGTGTAACTTAACGAGTATGTAATAAAGGTCATTACTGCTGTGTAGTCGTATTCTTAAAAATACACGAAAAAATGATATAAAATAATGTTGCAAAAACAGATTGAAACTGAAACATACGTTTGAAATTACGTTAGTCATAAAATGAAGTTGTTTTTTTTTATAAAAATGTACCTGGATATTATGAGATGATAATTTATTATATTGATCTTGTATCTTATCATTTACATGTTTTAACATTATGCAAGGAATTTACTAAATCATGCTCTCTGCAGTACACATACAGAAAATGCAACTCAGTATTTGTTATAAGATAGTAGATTTAAACAAACATAGCTGAAATATATTCATTTAGGTTTGGTTGGGTTTAACGTCGCACCGACACATCATTTAGGTTTGTTTAATCAACATTTGCCTAAACTGATTGACATAACGTAATTTTATTAAAACAAATACTTGATGAAGGTGTATTCATTCTAACATTTCTTTAGATGTTTTTTTCGAAAATGGCAGCCGTTTATATGGCAACCATTTTGAATAGTAACAGCAATTTTGATCTTTCCTCCTTGCTCTATGGATAGAAAACACCATATCCTCATTTTCTTTTATGATTAATGCTTATCCTACAAATACCACCCAACGATTGCATTAACAATAATCATATTCTTAGTTGAAATTACATGTAGCGTAACCGGCAGAATCAATAGGCTATATTGTTATTCAAATTTGTATTCATTATCATACGCTACAGCCCATTATTTCATTTAATATAAAGCAACCACCAAGAAAGAGTCCTTCCTATCCTATTTCATACATGTTTTTACATAAAAGACATATTAGAATCAAAATATTATGAAGCAGGTATACTATAAGAGCCATTCACGAGCATTGTTTTATGTATACCTAGGAGTAGGGTATAGCATGTATGGTGACCTCTTATTTCTGGTAGCCTAGGGTTCAAGTTTTAACCCCGTACTAAGCAAGCGCATAACCATTGTTGAAAAAGACGTTAAACCCGAACACATACACACGCATATGCATGCGCATACGCACACACACCGACTCAAACATAGCAAAGAAGTTTAAAATACACATAATGGCAACAGAAGATAATCTCTCGTAAGCTCGTCATCTTATTGAGGCGTTTGCTGACTTGATCACTCTTGATAAAATCAACAGACGCTTATCAAACATACACTGCCGATACGGCCGGTGTAATGAAGTATTTCGACCCCCATAGAATAACGACCCCCCGGTCATTATTCTATAGAAAATGTGACTCCTTTCCTGTAAAATATTGACTCCCCTTATAAAAAACTGACTCCCTTTGAAAACTCTATAGAATAACGACCCCCCGGTCATTATTCTATAGAAAAACTGACCCCTCCAAGTAAAATACTGACTCCCTAAAGATGACTCCCTTCGAATCTCATAGAATAACGACCCCGGTTATTTTTCTAGAGAAAAAGTGACTCCTTCCATGTAAAATACTCACTGCCGAAATTACTAAATTCGAACTCCCATACAATATCGATTCCCGGACATTATTCTATTTAAAAAAGTTACTCTTTCGTGTAAAACACCGGCTCCTAAAAAGACTTTCGACGATAATATCTATTTAAAAGTGATCCCCACCAAACCTAACGGACAATTTTACTAGATCTACAACTCTAATACCCTCCATTGCCAATAGTTAACATTTTGATTGTACTACTACTACTGGTGCCGCTACTTCTATTGCTATTACTATATGTACTTCTTCTTCTTCTTCTACTACTACTACTACTACTACTACTACTTCTACTACTACTACTACTACTACAACTGCTACTACTGATACTACTATACCTGCTTCCACTAATACGTCTTGTACATCTACCTCTTCTTCTCCTGCTGATGTTGTTGCTATCACTTATTCCTCTGCTGCTGCTGCTGCTGCTACTGCAACTGCCACTACCACTGCCACTACTACTACTACTACTACTACTACTACTACTACTACTACTTTCTATTGTTGCCGCTACCGTACTTTACTACCACTGCTAAGTATTGCAACTTCTATTAATACTAATTTCTATGCTAGCAGTTTCTTGTGCATTTTTCTTCTGAAGAATTACTTCATACCGAAGTTTGCAGGGATTATTGACACTGGTGTGTTTTGTGAACGTATTGTGAATTGTTATTTTCCTGAAAAATATGTATACACCAAGATACAGCGTCTAGAAATAGAATCCCTTTTCCCATTGCGGAATGCTCTGATTTCTGTGTCAAGTGATGGTATCTGGGGCTAATGGTCAAACAGAAGGACGGACGGACGGACGGACAAGGGCAAATCTATATGCCCCCCTCCCCCGAGTGGAGGCATAAAATGCAGCAATTAAGCCTTAGATATATGAGTTATCACTAAATTTGACCAAATGACCAGGGGTCGTTTTTTTATTGGAGTCAATATTCTTCGTGAGGTTCAGTTTACTTCACGTGGGGGAGTCATAGTACTATGATCTGGAGGTCATAATACTATGACCGGGGGTCACTTTTTCTATAGAATAATGACCGGGGGTCATTATTCTATGGGGGTCGAAATACTTCATTACACCGGCAAGTAATAAACCGAATATTTCATTTGTTAGATACTTCACAATTTTCAAATGACAGCTGTTGATTTCTCAGACTTCCAGTCATAAGTTCATTCCTTCCCCGTGTAGAAAATATTAATAATATAAAAATACCGCTATCATTATGACCAAACGATCTGATAGAAAGTTGTTTACGACTTTTCATACACCGGTAAAACTAGATCTCATTCAGTTCCAATGTGATGTTGGCGAAATTTGCCTTTCAAGCTGCCGATAGTATCGAACATAGTTATGCTTATAGTATGTCTTAATTAAAGACGGGTAAGTTTTTACACTGCCTACAAACGATGTCATAAATATACGCCATATGTTAGTAAAATACATCTTACAGATTCATACTGTAATGGCACGTTGCGTATAATTCATGTTTATATTTATCTTTTATATTTACATTATTGTAGCAATGTTATTGTAAACGACATACTAAATTTAAACAACATGACAAATTACGAAAATTAATCTTTTTTGTCTAAAAATTTGTTTATACAGTCTAAGACTAATTGAATTCTAGGGTGGTAAGATGTAATATAATGATACATATTCCAAGAGAAAAAGCTCGGTCTGCATAACAAAACGAATGTTCCCAGAATTTTGCAGTCTTCTGATGGCGTGAATGTTGTGTCAGGGACCATCTCATCGCAAAATAATATATATATCGTTCTTTCTTTTTGTTCCGCTGAAAAAGATGCAAATGGATGAAAGTTAAATTGCAACATCTGCAGAACATAATCATTCAGATTTTACTACATTCCGTGCACACATAAAACGTAAACGTATTTTATATGATTGAGTAAGCATAAACTTATTGTTGAATGAAAGCACAAATCCGAAATGCATGTAGTGAATCTGATCTCAATGAAATCTAAATACCAGATCGCATCGCTTTGGTTCATGATGTTGATACATAAAGAAGTATGAAAAGAAGTCAAACAGGTATACCTAACTTGTTGTTTTGACCTGTAATTTAGTCGAAGATTTAGCCGGCAAAGTGTACTTAGTTTAAATGCATGTTATGGGTTGATAAGCAAACAAAGACGCACAGACGCACACTACTCGGATGGTAGCTATGACAGATAAGTTGTCTTAAACGTTTATGAATTTGAAATTTCTTCAATGAGTCAGCTAATTGACCAATCAATAACCTGACCATGAAACACCGATTACCGTATCCATTGTAAAAATGAGATTCAATAAAACAGAACAGCGAAATAGGACATTCTATAAAAATGTGTAGGCACACGTAGGTCTGGCTAGTAAATTAATGAAAAATACACAATATTATTTAACTAATCATGTCAATAAAACAAAGGAAAAACTGTTATCGAATAATTAAAAGATTTTATTTTTTTCAGTTACAACACTACTTGTGTATCCTTTCAAAACATAGTATGATATTTGTCATTGACTAACAGGTGTAAGGCATATATAATACTGACCCTAGAGTTACAAACATGCAGCCTGCGTGTTGCATCATGTGGTTATTCGTATGGTTGTTATTAGCTCCTATTTGATTAATCAATTCATTTAAATTAAATCCCTAATTACGACCTTGATTTTGTATGCACCTTTTCGTGCGCGATCATTGTCATGCATATTTTAAATTGATTTTTACGAAATTTGATAAGGAGGATTGCCTTTATAAAATCTAAGTCGAGTCAGAATATTGGTCAGCTGAGGTCAAAAACTAGGTCACTTGGTCAAATCAAAGAAAAAACTTGTGAATGTAATAGAGGCTGTATTTTTCAATTGATCTTCATAAATTTTGGCCAGAACAATTGCCTTGATAAAATCTACTTCGAGTGTGAACATGGGTTATCTAGGGTCAAAAAGTAGGTCACTAGGTCATATCTAAGAATATGCTTGTTTAATCGCAAGAGACCACTTGTTTAGTCCAATCTTAATGAAAATTGGTCAGAATATTTGTTTCCAGGAAATCACTAGGTCAAACATGTTTAACACTGTTATTGTGTGTTTCTTGTTTCTATGTGAGCGGCCTAGGGCCATCTTGGCCCTCTTGTTTTAAAGAATTATTCTAAAGACTCTATTTTATTTATCTTTAATCATGAGGAGGAAATATACCGGTATATCTTAAGAACAAGATGCATGTTTTGTTATTCTATTTTTCTGTCAATATAATTGTTATCAAACAATCTCGTATCATTATATTTGATACTTTACAATACAAAATGTATCTGAAGTCATAAAACATGTACGATATTGTCAAGAAAAGAGAAATAATATTATAGTTGCAATATCAAATAAACTTAAGTGCGTCGGCTGTGAGCAGAATTTCAAAAGTATGTACATATTAGAAAGGTCACTTGTACAGACTCTGCCTTCAAATTTTTATATTTTAATATTTGTAAACATTATTATTATTTGGAATAATTGCGCCAGACACTCTTTTTCTCTTAATAATGACCCCATTTTCAGCAATGTACGATTAAACATCTGTATAACTAACATAAATCTTAAAAGTAAATTAAAAAAAAAATAATTTATAGATGCATAAAAGTTATTTGCATTTCATACAAACACACTGTTTCAACAAAAGTTCTCCCTGTAACATACAGATCAATGTTGAGGAGAAAGAGACATAATTATATATACAATTTGAATGACTTCTAGTCATCTCCTGTAAAAAACATAGGTTCTACACACCGACTAGTATTAGGTGAAAAAAGGCGTTTGGGACGTTAGTTTGCTTTTGCGAGTTAATGAAAAAGGGAATTCAATCTGAACAATAATTTAACTGTATTTACTATAAGAACTTACGTGTTAGCTTTTCTAAAGCTCCTCTCTGCTCTTCTTGTGCCCTCAAAAGATCACGAGCATGACGGGTAACAATGATAGGAATTTTGGGATCTTCATTTGCCGTTGGCAAACTTAGAAAGTTAAATTTCATTTTCAAAATGAAATTGGTATCCTTCGTTGTGTGATGATGGATGTAAACATTTTTCTGAAAATGATTCATTTAAGATACATAAGCTTAAGTTAAAAAGTTCTGTTCATCTACACCGTTGTCTCTCCAAATCATAACCGGAATGGTAACAACATTCGATGAAAATAATTATATAGTTTGGAATCGATGGGAAGAATACAATATAAAAATATCGAGCCGTAACCTAGACCAAAGTGGTCGACCAATTACTGCATACACACACACACCGAAAAGATAAACAAGATCAAGACTATTAAAAACGAGTTTTGAAATACAATTATCTGCATCAAACACTATACACGTGTCCAAAATTAAAACGAAACAAGAAAATAGGTCAGAAGGTCACGATAAAGACTCTTCAAAATAAGTATTGAAATTTGTATCAAATGTTATACAGGTGTTCCGAATCTCTTTACTGTAGCTTCAAAATCAAGAAAGTAGGTCAGTCGGTCAGGGTTAAGAATATTCTTCTTCTTCTTCGTACGAGACTACACTGACGTTAAGAATATTAAATAAGAGGATTCAACTTTGTATCAAAAGATATAAATGTGGTCCATATTTCTAAGATTTACCTTTAGAAACAAGACATTAATTAAGTAGATCATGATTTAGGCTATTCAAGAGGAGTAATTAAATCTGTATCAAAATTATACATGTTGATCGAATATCTATGCTGTAATTTCAAAAATGAAAGAGTAGGTCAGTAGGTCATAATTAAGACAACTCAAGATGAGTATTGAAATATGTATCAAACATATAATTGAGGTTCCAATATCTTTGCCATTGTTTCAAAAAACAGATACGTATAAGTAACGCAAGGATCCACATGGGTATGGACTACATTGAACCCAGGGTCATAAATACCAAATATCTTAGATCTGGCCTTATGTTTCTTGACAATAAGATTAAGTATTTTTCATTATGAGTCACTACGAAACAAGGAACACATACGGACATGGCGAAATTTAACTTGTGGTCATTTTTTGACATTGATTAAATAACAAATAAGTCAAAGGAACTCAAGAGACTATCCGGACGTTTTTTTTTAATTTTTTTTCTTTTTGGTTCGGTTTAACATCGCACCGACACATTTTAGGTCATATGGCGACTTTCCATCTTTGATGGTGGAGAAAGAACCACCGACCTTCCGTAAGCCAGCTGGATGGCTTCCTTACATTGATTGAGGCTCGAACCCACATCGATGAGGGGCAAGTGATTTGAAGTCAGCGGCCTTAACCACTCGGCCACAGAGGCCTCCTATCCGAATGTGGCAAACATTGACCGCAGGGTTATAATTTGAACATTCATCGTAACGAACCTCTAGCGCATGCCACACACTAAATATCTAAGGTCTAGGCTTCATGTTTTTCCTTATACCAGTCTATATAAAACACATGCCCCCACTCCCTCGGACGCGGCCAGTTTTTACCCCAGAGGATAATTTGAACAAACTTGGTTATGAACTACTTTTCGATGCTGAATACCAAATATCAAAACCTTAGGGCATGTTGTTTTGTACAAAAGATTTTAAAAGTTTTTCCCATATTAGTATATATATAAATATGATCCCGAGGGCGGGCCATATTTGACCCTAGTGATATAATTTGAACAATTTTGGTTGAAGCCCACTAGATGATGCTACATACCAAATATCAAAGCCCTAGGCCCTGTGTATTCGACAAGAATGATTTCACAGTTTTCCTTATATAAGTCTATATAAACCATGTGACCCCCAGGGTGGAGCCATATTTGACCATAGGAGCATACTTCAAGAAATCTTGGTTGACGACCGCTACATAATGCAACTAATCAATTATCAAAGCCCTAAGTCTTGTAGTTTTAGACAAGGTTTTCAAAGTTTTTCCCTATATAAATCTATATAAATCATGTGACTCTCAAGGGCAGGGCCATATTTGACCCCAGGGTGAGAGCTAACAAGTAAAGTTTAGTTGCAGTTTGACATTTCAATGTAATTACGAAGTATATCTCGTCGTAGTCATTTTATTTTATTCTGCAGACGTTTTATATTATAAACGTTCTAGTTCACGATCTACATAGTTACGTACAAAGCTCTGTGTCGTATGATCGGTTGCCTTCTTTGATTATTTATGTACTGGTATTCTGACGTTCTGTCTAATTCACTTCTGACAGATATCATTCAAATAAGTAATGCACCATTCAAATTTACGTCCATACACTCCACAACTGTCACAAAGCATCCGGTATTTTCAAACTCGTATATAAAACATCTTTGTTTGTTTGTTTGTTTTGGCTTTAACGCCGTTTTTCAACAGTATTTCAGTCATGTAACGGCGGGCAGTTAACCTAACCAGTGTTCCTGGATTATGTACAAGTACAAACATGTTCTCCGCAAATAACTGCCAACTTCCCCACATGAATCAGAGGTTGTGGACTAATGATTTCAGACACAATGTCGTTTATCAAATAGTCACGGAGAACATACGCCCGCCCGAGGATCGAACTCACGACCCCGCGATCCGTAGACCAACACTCTTACCTACTGAGCTAAGCGGGCGGGGAAAACATCTATCCATTGCAAAACAGTTGGTATGTCACTAACCTTGATATTTTACGTGTTAGATACTTTGCAAGTTAGATGGACCACAAAAGCATTGTACAGTCAAACCTGTCTATAAAGACCACCCCACCCTTGGGAGAGCCATAATTATTCGGAGATGGTCTTTAATCAGAGGTTAGAGTACACTGTAAATGTTAAGATTGGAAACAAAACATGTGGTCTTTAGAGCCAGGTGATCTCTGTTTAGAGGTGGTCTTTAACACAGCTTTGCCTATATTAGTTTACATAGCCTGACATCACCTACACGCGTGCGCATATTAAATTATTTCTATATACTTCTTAAATTTCAGTCATTTATTTCAATGCTACATTATTTCTGCTACATGCCAAAGACATTTTATATCTTCGCACCCAAAGTTTTGCACCCGAAACCATATCACAGTTGATTAGTGTAAGCTTTGGTTCATATATACGGCTCTACGCCGATGTTATTTGGATTTTACCTGGTTGAACGAATACTTTTGGAAATGCACGTGTCTAGGATGGAGCACAAACTTGATTGTGACATCTGTCAAATTTGGCAACTATAGTTTCAACATTGACATAAAGAAATTTCCTCGTGAACATAGTGCTTGGAAGACTCTTTATGACAGCATTTCTTTGCAGAGAGTTAGTGATAGTTTAATGTTTTATTAATTTGTGCTTTATGTTGGTGGTCTCGGAGAAAAGAAATAAATCAGTGCCCTACATGATACACATAGCGACACATACATTCATGAGACAGTTAGACCCTAATCATCTTCTTGTACCAAAGAGTTTCAAAACCAATCTGTAACAGAGAGAATCCAAATTCATTTGTCATAAATCCCACCATACTAATGGACAATACAGAAAATAACCTCCTCCTAACCCACTATCTCTAAGTTTTATATCTGATAGTCTGTATAATTCCGGCAAACCACATGTTCCAGAGTTACCATGATTTTCTGGGGATAAGAAGTTACTTAACCAATATGAGGTATTGAACAAGATGTGAATAGTTTGGTAATAGAATTTGTCTAACCAACGCATGCAATGATAAGGCAATGCAGATATCATTAAAAGGTTCCGCACGAGATGCAATTTTACATTCAGGTGCGTTTGCGAACTATTCATGAGATTTAGAATGCATTGGATAGTATTTTTAGAAATTTTAGATCTACAGAGAAGTTGGAAGGGCAAATTTAAAGTGCGTGTCATAAGAAAGGATAATCAGCTATAGAGTAAATTTTAAGATTGGAACGGTAAGTAAAGTCCTGGGTATAACAGATAAACGGAGACGAGATGTTGAAAAATCGCTAATGATTAGATCTGGGAGATGCCGAAAAAAGAAATATATCTAGATTCAAATATCAGAAAGCTGTTGATTTTGATAAAATGAGACTAGACTTAAAACGACTTAACCACACATTGTGATGTCAGATTGTTAAAGATTAAATTTTTTTATATTCGTCTTCATGTCGTATGTCCGATATTAACACAATGTATTATCCATTGAAATTTGCTAAAATATCGTTGTTAAAATGACAAAAGCTCAAATGTACCCGTTAGTTTGGAAACAAAAAAACTTATTAACAATAAAGTTTCGAGTAAATATATGTAAATGAGGCAGCATTTTACTTTTATTTATATCAAAACACAAAGCACAATATGTTGGTTAGTCACTTTAAAATCTATGGAAGAGGACCAAAAATTCTCACCTAATGCCGATAGATCAAAGCTGAAATAAGATAGCCATATCCAGTCAACCAAGATAGGGGCACAATGCTTTTTACCAAGTGTTGAATGTTGCAACAACTGACTGACAAAATTGGTAACATGCAGCTAGAATTAGGCAGTAAGTTTTGAGACAGAGTTGAAAAAGTATAAGGAAGGTAATGGTGGTATGCAGTGATCATGGAGGAAAAATCAAAATACAAGAGAGACAGAGATTAAGATTAAGAAAAGAGAAAGATGAAGAATAAAAAGAAGTAACCTCACAAGGAGGGTTCAATCATCAACAAAGCTCCATCGGAGGGTATATAAAGGTCAAGAACTTCCGAGTAGCCAAACATTAGGACCCGTTGTTGGACATGAAGCAGATGTACTCATATGACAGGACTGGTAGATGCTGTTTCTATATTAAACACTTGTTAAAGAGCAGTTTTCTTACAAAGAGCTTAGATAGATTAAATATATGGAAAGATTCGATCAACTGGTACTGTATTGCTGCAATGCAATTTAATGTATCTTCCTGCGATACTCGAACCTTGCGCCTGAAAAACCGCTCAACGGGGGCAAAAGAGATTCGATTATTGGCATGTTATAAACTTTTCGTTGTCAAGCTTCATCATGAATGGCTGTATATACAATTTTGTGGTATACTAAAGGAAGGGCTAATTGGGCGGTTTGTGAACCATTCATGGAAGGAATTACGCCATTTTTATTCCAGAAACGTCTTTGTGAATCAAGACATCCTTTATGAGCTGGTATATTTCGATTGCTTCAGATCTTTTAGCACAACATCTATGTTGTGTTAATGTACTGTTTAATTTTGCAGCGTGACTCTCGCTTCTATAGCGTTTGGATTTTAATATAACATGTTAGATATTGTGCCTAGTTTAATTTTGTCTTGTGGTAGTTTCTGACATGTGCTGGCTTTAGTTCTGTCCATTGTCCTTTTTTCGTTTAGTGAGTTGGGTTTTACGGCGAATCGACACAAAATGGTCATATATCGCTGAGTTTTTTTTGTTTAGGGTAACATTATATTTTTAACTGGAAACCAAGCACCGCTGTTGATGTCATTGTACGCTGTGTATGATTGAAGCTGTCACACTTTTGAAGACACCTGCGTGTGCTTCTAAATTATATTCTGGCACTTATGACATGTGTAAATGTTTCACAGAATACAGTTGCATAAAAAGCGGCGTATGGTGGTCCAAAGTTTAGATAATTGGGTTGCTCTAATGTTCTGTTTTGCAAAGACGGAAATTTTTTATTCAACTAACTCCCATGAACAGGCTCAATCAAACCGAGCCTGCAAAATTTTCTTTTATATCGTGTTGAGAGACCTGAGGTTTTCTACTTTTCTATTTCATTATCAAAGCCGCGTATTTTGTGCCCTGTTGTGGCCATAAAGGTATCCCCGTACTTTCATTCAGAGCAGTTATATTTCTTCAGTTAGACATTTATGTTGTGTTACTGTACGAGACTGGTCCAAGGAAATCGTGAACATTTTTTATTATTTCGAAAATAAGCGACACATCAAATAATTATTTTAAATGAGGTTGTTCTTTTCCTTTAATGTATCCTCGACAGGACAATAGAGTTTAAACAGAGAACAAATTGCTTCTTCGGTCTTTTGATACCAATGTACTCAGAACGAGGTTGATGTCGGCTTGGTTCCGTAATCTCTTCTGCTTATATCTGCAATGTCCGATAACATTGAAAGCAATAGACAGTTTTCTGTTATTCTATTTAGCACGAAACTTATACAACTTGCTAGTAGAACAACATCTCGCCTCTTAGATTGTAAAATTGACTTCACTTCTGAAGCAATAAATAACTAAATTCATATTTTACGGATTTGATAACTCATCCGCTTCTGAAACATCTGAACGAAACAACATGGCGCCCATATTAAATTCAACTTTGAGACAATGCTTGACCTTTCGACTTCATTTACGTTAAACTGTGGCGTAATTTTGAAAGTAACGGTCGCACGAGCTTTCAGAAATGGCGGCGTCAGATAAGTTTGTGGCGCAGAATGTATTAATAGAGTATTTTGTAGAATGAAAAATTCTGGAAGTCAGGCAACTTTTAACAAGACACTTCTCTTTATGTGGCATAAACGTGTTAAAGCAAGTTGGATGAGTGATTCAAAGAGGGGGCAACATAATACTTGAATTCTTTCAATGAGTTTTAAGACAATTTACAATCACATCCGATGTTGTATTTAATATCAAATTTAATAAAGTAAGAAAATTTTAAACTAAATACAAACTTTTTTTTTATAAATTTTATATGAGAAAGTGTTACTTATGTCATTATTACATTTTGTAAGAAGCTTAGAAAACTATCATTACATTCTGGAACAACACATTCTGGGACTTTACTGCCCAATTACGTTATGTATGTTCATACCATACAAAAACTGCATATCTGGTTTTCTTACGAATATATAAAACATTATCGTGCTTGCATTTATCTTATCTTGAACATTCTACACCGAGTTCTGGCGTACAATATCGTTTTACAAGGCATCACACTTACAAAAGTTTTAATTTCCAACGTGTACTAGTCTGTAGACTTCAAAAAGTCATATCGGTAAAACAGTCATACTTAAAACGTCATGTACTACGTATATAACATAAACAACAAAATTATATTGCAATAGGCATTTGAAAAATAGCATACATAAGTCTTCAATATCAATACTTTATTATGTACTTATCCAAGTCCTTAAACAACCCATAAATTATTCGATGTTTACAAAAATTGCATTTTTATACACTCTTCCGATTTTTACGTAAGGTTAAACTTGCCCCATATTTTCAATACATTTTTACAATAAAAGAAAGAAGAAGAAATACATGTTATACTAAAAACCGAAAAGATTTATATGGCAACCAACTGTGGGTTACCTTTCGATTATTCGAAGATAAAAAACACATATATAGATGAAAATGCGTCCTCTGGTATGCCAAAACGTATCTCTGTTAAGATAAAGAATCTCAAAAAAAAAATCACCAAAGCCTTGTATAGATGCAGTGCAGCATATTGCTTTTAGCGATCGATATTATGATAGTTTAATATCCTAAAACCGTAATCTTTAAACATCTAATGAAGTAATTCATTCAAAATAATTTAAGTGCATTGAAATAAATGTAAATGTTTTTGTATACACACAAAAGCCACCCGAGGAAAGGAAGGCTTGACCACTGCATAGATATTTTATACGAATCAATTATAAAGTGAGTGCGCACGGTATAACTACTTCGTGCACATGCAATGATATAAACACATTTATGCCACCTATGTGCCACCGTACAAACTTGCCAATGAAAAGTAAATAAATAGCACAGATAATCTACGTTTTGGTTGATAGTCACAGGTCAAACCTACTTTTAATCCTCAAAAAGAGAATTATCTGAGTGTTACTATTTTCACTGTGATTATGTACGGCGGATATTGTTATTGGATCCGTGTTTGACCACAAGATATACGATATGAATTGTCTTACCTTAGATACAGCGCACATAACGATGTTTACCAGGAAATGCTGTGAAACCTTAAAAAGAAGCAATATATATAGTCTTCAAAATTACCACTGCAGTACATATCAATACTTCTTTACGGCACAAATTCATTTGCTTTTGCATGATTTCTTATTTATGATGTATTTGTTTTATATGCTTAATATAACAGAACATCATAATTTTGATATACTAGCTTTCACATAGTAACATAGTAGAAGTATTATACGCAATCTTAGTATATGAAACCTTTCTGAAATTATTTCAAAGATTCTTGAATATTACCTGTACCGGATGTAAATGCATATAGATGAGTTTGTGAAATCTTTGTGTATCGAGAAAGTGAATTAAAGAGGTTTTTTGGGAGCCTTAAATTAACAACAAAAGCAACAACAATTAAAACGTATTTTAGAGCGCCGTTAAAATATATCACGAACTGAGAAGTATGGTACTTAAGAGTATTTAATAACTATTAAACAAAATATTCTACTATGTTCTAAAGAAAAACAGGAAAAAAAAAAACAAAAACAAAAATGACAGAAAAAAAACGAAACGATGCAGTGAAACAAGATTACTGGAATAGTAGTGTATAGCACGTTACAAACATATTTCTTATTCAAATAAGCGTTTACAATATATTTTCATATGATGCAGCTCATGTATTGACCAATTTATTGATACTAGTGTATTTAGCAATTTGTTCAGTTTCATTTATATTTTGTTTTAGCATTGGTTAATTTAATGCAATTAAGCTAAAATACCTGATTTGGAAAAAATACCTTATGAGCAACACAATTCTATTTTAAAAGCATTGGGAGACTTTAAGATCAGATGAAAAAGTAACAATTAAATTATTGATACAATAAAAGAAGGGTATTGAAATGGTTACGTAACATGTGAAAAGTATGATACATACTGGTTTCTTCATCAGATAGAAGTTTAAACTTTATTTTTAAAAATTGCAGCTCACATAGTAGTAATTTTACTGGTTACAATTAACTATATCAGTTTTAATGGTATCTTGTTTCCTGAAACGTTGGTTGTGGCTGTAGTTCATTTTATGCAAATTAGGTTAACATAACTATTTTGGAGTATAAAATACCACCAGATTTACAAAGTACTATTTTAGAAAACACTGAGAGACATTAAGACTATATCAATACTGTCTGGTACATTTAAATTGATTTAAAACTTAGAAATGTTATTTTCTAACAAAAGTTTGTCATTTGGTAACATTCTCATTAATACTATGAATTTGCAAATAAGCTAATTAACACGGAATTCTGCATTCCAAAATTAAACGGTTTCAATAACAGTGATCAAAAGAGTTCTTTTCATGTGAACTTTTTATTTTGAAAGAGTTTGCTACCTGTGTAAAAAGTCTAGCGGGTTGCATTGTAGACATTTTTGTCCCCTCCCTCCCCACTCTTTAAACAATTGAATTTACAATGTACAAGGTTACAGTCCATGAAATTATGGTACTTGTACCAGTTATTGTTTCTATGCAAGCACGTACAGGCGAATTGAATGAATAAATTGGTCGTTTTAAGCTATTTCATATTGTATATTGAATACAGCAATGCTAGTTAAGGTAAACTTTATGTTCGTAAATTGCGTATTCGTTTCAGTTCTAGGCATTTACATTGTAGCTTGTCTTTAGAAAAGGTCCTGCATATTGCCGCTGTCAAAGCATTTTACCCATGTATGTGCAAGCCGTCGACATTATATCCCTTGTATAAGTACTGCTTTGTGATGGCCATCACATATGTCTGAAAGGATCACAAACAAAAGCTGCCTACCAAATATATAAGCTCAAGATAATAAGATTTGATTTTAAAAATGCCTCTTAAAAGTAATGCAAAACAAAGGGCACGTGCCAGGTTTAACCCAATTAGTATAAATTGAAATCCAAAAAAGTCAAAAAATTCTGGTCAAACTAAAAAAAAATCAAAGATACATATTCATTAAGAAACGTCAATTGGGTTACTTTTGATCAAGCGTTAAAAATAAAGGAGGGGATTGTCCGAATAACCCAAATCCATGGATTTTTTCGGAAACAGTGCGTCGTTAAATTTTGTCTCACTTTGATCCCAACTTGACCCCTTACCATTGACATAAACTGACCACTGCTGACCTAGTACCATTGGTACTGTGACAAATTAAAAAACCACAGGTTTAACACATTACTGTGAAACCTTTGGTTTAATAAAATGAAGAAAACATATATTCTACTTTTAGAATATTTTAAAAACCTTAACAAAAATTTTACACCCGGACTGAAAAACAATCTACAAAATAGTTTTAGCCTCCAGTTTTAAGTCAATATTAACTTTACTAGCTAGCCTTTCAATCAATATCGTGTTACAGCGAGCGTAAACAATATCGGTTTTCTATTAGAGTATTTCGCTATATTACATCAGCCAGTTACGGCTAACTAATAAGAAGTGGAATTTAAACGAATAAATCAAGAATGGACTACAACTTTTGATATTTTATTTTGTTTTACATTGTTAACTTTCAGTATTTTGTAACAATGTATGTTTAAACCTGCGGTAAAACCATACATGTACTGACTCTATAACCTATAAATTTATCCCGTTGTAAACACCACTTGTTAACTGCTTAGCAGTCGAGCTACCAAGTATCGTTTTGCTGAACAGGTGTTTATTGATTTCTCATTAGAGAGAATTAAGGCTCCTGATTTTAGTTACTATATAACTTTGACTGTCTAGAGTTTTGTCCCTTTGACCAAATGAAAACGATAAATCAGAACAGCTTTAGTAAAATATGAAATAGGAAATTATAGTGTTTTCATTTTGTTAGTAGTTCTTAAAATAATCTATAACTGTTTGTTCAATTCCTTTGGGAAGTAGTATAGAATACAACGTTTATGACACATTTTGACTGTAGTATAGAATATAGCGATTTTAGCACAGTTTGACATTATTTGACTATAAGTAGTTTTTAGCCTTTTTTATTAAAATTATTTATAATTGTTTGTCAATTTTGTTTTATATTGTTAATTTTCATTTTTTTATACAATAATTTATTAATGTTTATACCATCTTGTAACATTTTAACGAACTAGAATGTGTCTGTAGGACACAGAGTGTGCCCCCCACTGGTACATTTGTCACAAATAGGTGGCAATAATTCAAATGTTTGCAGTCTTAATGGGGTATAGCCTCAACAAACATTTTATGAAAAGGATTCATTATTCTAGGCGCTATTCTTTTTGAGCTATGAGCATCACAAACAAAAAATCCACTATTTTGGCTATTTCAATGGCAATAACTCTGAAATAAAGAGCTAAGATTCTCAAGAAGAATGCCAAGTGTGCAAGGTCACATCACGATAAAGACTCCAGCAAGGTTTCCTGAATTTACACCAAATACTTTTTGAGCTAGGTATATAATTAGGTGAAAAAGTGCATTTTTTACTATTTCAGGGGCCATAATTTTAGAAATAAAGGGTGGAGCCAGCCAAAAAATTAGAGGTGTGCAAGTTTATATCATGATAATGACTTATGCGAGTTTTCAACCATTTATATTAAATACTTTTTGAGCTAGGTGTGTCACAAGGTGAAAATGTATATTTTTGACTATTTCAGGGGCCATAACTCTAAAAATAGGGGGCGGACCCAAATAAAAAATAGAAGGTGCACAAGTTCATATCATGATTAAGACTCATGCAAGGTTTCATGAATCTATATCAAATACTTTTTGAGCTAGGCATGTCACAAGGTGAAAATGTGCATTTTTGACTACTTCAGGGGCCATAACTCTGAAAATTGGGGGCAAACCCAAATGAAAAATAGGAGGTGCGCAAGTTCATATCATGATTAAGACTCCTGCAAGGTTTCATGAATCTATATAAAATACTTTTTGAGCTAGGCGTGTCACAAGGTGAAAATGTGTATTTTTGACTATTTCAGGGGCCATAACTCTGAAAATAGGGAGTGGAGCCAGATAAAAAATAGGAGGTGCGCAAGTTCATATCATGATTAAGACTCATGCAAGGTTTCATGAATCTAAATCAAATACTTCTTGAGCTAGGCATGTCACAAGGTGAAAATGTGCATTTTTGACTATTTCAGGGGCAATAACTCTAAAAATAGAGGGCGGAGCCAGATGAAAAATAGGAGGTGCGCAAATTCATATCATGATTAAG
>NW_026463617.1:0-70154 GCF_021730395.1 Mercenaria mercenaria
TGCATGCTCTCATTGTAAACGTCATTTGTAACATCCAACATGCTATTTAATTCTTCAAACATTACCTCGGCCTTGTGAGCATCGTAATTCAGTACTCCAAACGGTTCTTTAAATAGAACAAATCGTGCATCCTCAAAACCGATCTGTTTCCAGTCTGATGGATTGGTGACTTCCAAACCTGTTTCTGTTTCCTCATATTCCATGGTCCTTATCGCTGCTAACGCGCACTTGTAGGTGATATTGTTGTCAAAACCGGTAACTAGAACGTGATTGTTGTCTTTTAATTTTTGGCTTATCAATGATATATCTACTGCATGAGTTTTATTGATAGAATTATCCTCTTCTTTCAGTGCGTTCTCGAGTCTGTCTGAAGAAAAAAGTATATAAACAAAATGTTGGTCATTTTATTACTTTTATATGTGCCATACAATCTTTGAAGACTTATTTTAAGAACCTTTGTCACTAAATGATTCTACATTAAGAACGGAATATAAATTAAATGCATTTCCAATTTCTGAATAAACTGGTTCGAGTATTTCCTATAAAAATATTTCTCTGTTACGTCATATATATCTTAAGATTAAAACAACTATATAAATGTATTGCAGAGCTCGTAATAGATTGATCAAATTAATATAATCGTAAATTGTCTAAGACGAACAAGAGATGACATTATCATCAATTTCTGCCACCCGGAGTATACTCGAAAAATCAAAGCCCACAGAGGACTGTAGGGAAGCGTAGCTGAACCGGAATTCGTTTAAATCTAGAAGCTAGGCAAAAAGATTCCATCATTTTGCAATATTTCAGTAAATGCTTCCAGTTTTTTTAACTCATTGAACCCCAAAAGTAACCCACATCCAGACCAAAGTCAGTAAAGGTTACTCAAATCATAATCTTTGACTTGACTCTAGATCTAATAGAGAACCAATGTCTGTATGGGTGGACGGATAGCTCAGTGGTTTGCACACTGGCCTTCCAATCCTGAGGTCGGGGGTTCGATCCCCGGCAGCTACTCGGGAATTTTCAGAAACGCTTTTCAGTGTTTCCCACCCAACTAGAGGTGTACTGGTCAGGAACCCAGGCAATCCTTGCGTGTATCAGTGCTATACACTGGGCACGTTAAAGAACCAGGCTGTCTATTCGCAACGAGCTAGGCTAAGTTAGCCGGACAAGCCTGTATCTGATTTCTGATCTCTCTGTCGTGGGGGCTTTGTCTCACTCTGTCCCTCTGGTCAGATCGCTCTGTCTCTGTACTAGTAGAGGATGAATTATGCGCCCTGTGTGGCTGTATTTGAACTATGTAAAGCGCCTTTGAACGTGAAATTGATCATGAAAAGGGCGCTATATAAGTCTGGTATAATGATAATAATAACTGTATGTATTAAGTCTGATCATCAGTAAAAACGACGAAGGCTTTAAAGGTCGCTTTGACCTCAACACCAAAATCAATAGGGATTGTTCATGTATTTGACAAGGTCCTAAGACAATCAAACGGACCAGACTGAAAGCATGTTCGAAAGACAAGCATGGCAGGATCTTCCAAAATGAGATGTCAATGCATAAAACCACGAGAACAAACAGGGAAAATGTTCAAATATTTTTTTTCTAAACTGTGTAACAAATTTTTAAAAATCTTACAAACCAGTGTAAATACTTCATAGAAAAAATGTGCCTCGTATATAAGATGAACTCTGCCTGACCTGACATCAACTTATCTAAATTGCCAGCTGTAAATCAGTGATGTAAGCATGGACTGCAATACCTTATCATTGATAGATCATATATAATCTAAATGGTCAGTGTGAATGGATACAGGTTAAAGTAGTACTGTTTGATCATTGATAATTCACCGCACTATTCATGAATGGGACTATTTTGTGTAGCACATGAACACAATTTTGGTGTGATTAGGAATAAAATAAAGATGCTATGTGTTTGTCAGAAATACACTTGTAACTTTGGAAGCGGGGTTAACCCGCAACCAAAAATCTATATCCGTGATTTTCACGTTATTAAGATTGGTGCTACCGACGACTTATACTTTTAGCGGATTAATATAGTTTTCCGCGTGTCATTCGGCATGGTTACATGACAAATTATACGGCGTAATTAAAGTAGTTCAACGTGTTGACAAAAATCAATGCATTTATAAAATTTACAAGTGTATCCGATCAAAGCCACATTTTATTTAAAAATTAATTAGTTTTCACATTTATTAATTGCATCGATCTGTTTACTCTCATATCTTTCAATTTCTTGTAAGTATTGAACTACTTTTACGGTGCATGCATGGAGAAAGGTAGCGCTGAATCGGAATCATGTGGTCTTCGTCACGTGATAAATATTTACGTTGTAAAGTAGTACAACGAGTAGACAAAGTTCTTTTACAAGAACTTATAATCCCTGTCATATTTTTCATTAACAAGTTATAAGTGTTCACATTTATTGCATATTTTAAAAATGGTATCGATCTGTTTATTCTCAGACCCTTGAATTTCATAGCAGTACTGAACTAATTTTATAGCGTACGTATGTAGAAAGGTAGCAACAGTATTTGTAACTACAATTTCAACAATGTCGGTATACGTAGTTTGGCGAATTTGGAGGGCTACGCTTCCATAAAAATGGGAAAAGGAGCCCATTATTGTTTGGGGGTGTCAAAAGTAAATTAACTGCACACATCATTAGTAGAATAATCTCCTTTTCAGAGCAAAACAAGGAAACCAGTACAAGATGTCCCCATGATGGTGCTTTGTCAAGCAAAAGTATTTATGAATATTGTGTTTAAAATGTACAATATCGGACTTAATTCTGCAAGTGACAGAGATATATCTTTTGTGTTCTATATTTCCAGTAACTGTAGCTTATATTGACTGCACATTTCAATGTTATCCTCTCAGTACTCTAGAACATTTACCACATTTATCTAAATGCTACTAAAGATAAATTAAGTAAAAGCGTGACAAAAGATTATGATTCATGCACCCTCGCTGCAGGAATTTTCCTAATTTTATTTTATAGTTGTGTAAAACAATTTTGAATTTCCTTCGTTTGTTTCAAAAGTTAAGTACCAAAAGGGATAAATAAAAATAGTTACTTAAAGAGAAACGTTTTGTTATTGTGTTATTAGGAGAAATAGTCCCTACAAATGCTATAAAATATTGCAATTAAAGGTCAGTAATTCTGTATTTAATAACCCGACCAAAATGTTACAATGATATGCGCATCTTCCCTTAGCATTGAAGCTTTCTGTAAAGTATCACTTGAAGGGACACCGGACGAAGCTGCAACTATATACTGAAAACTATTTAAAGATAGGAGTTTTGTAATTCTTATGAAACTTAATTCAATACTGAAAACAATTTATGCATCAAACGCTGTGTGGAGGCCTTTATTAAGGTATATCTGCACGTATGAAACAAATATTGTTCTACATTGTAAATCCTCATTTTATCATTTTTAAATGCATAACAGTATCCGGAGAAAACTCAGCAAATGAAAACAAACAAAGTCATATGCTTGGGGACTTGTAAAACTGATTTAAAATTATTGATCCTTAAGTCAATATTTACGGAATATCGCACTTTTGATGACATGTTCGCGTGTAGAAAAAGTTTCATAACGTAAATTTTAATGAAAATTGTCGTAGCTAAAGATTTACATATTTTCATTCATATGCCAAAATGAAATCTGTCTTCTATAACCGTCTAGCCCTAGACACTTTCATATCCGCCCGCTTAGCTCAACGCGAAGCGCAGACCTACGGATCTTGGATTCGCGAGTTCGATTCCAGAGCAGGGAGTATGTTCTCCGTGACGATTTGATAAAGGACATTGTGTCTGACATCATTCGTCCTCTAATTTGAATAAATGTTACTTACAGAGAACAGGTTTGTACTGGTACAGAATCCTGGAACGCCGGTTAGGTTAACTGCCCTCCGTTACTAAACTTAAATACTGTTGGAAAACGGCGTTAAACCAAAAACAAACAAATAAAACTAGACACTTTCGTCAAGCCGCAAAATATAATATAAAAGAAATCAGACCAAAATAAACGGAAAGAAATACGTATTAGTGAATAATGATGTATGTTTAAAGTTGCAAACAGAGGAATTTAACTGCTCAACGGTTGGAAGGAAGGAGTGTCAGGTGGAAGACTATTCCATAAGACAATAGTCCTGAGAGAAAAGGAGTATTTATAGTATTAAGTGGTTACCTGTAAGTCGGCGGATTGCCTTGTTAGCGGAATGAGATAATCTCCTATAAGGATTGAAACCAGTTGAATTGGGGTCTTATACATTAGAGAGAGTCAGAAGCCAATGCCATGGAGATCTGATGAGAAATTTTCCCATAAATCTGCAATTGATAATCTGGAAAATTTGCACTCCTTTACCATTTCCTCATGACACTTATTAGTTGACTGATTTACCAAATGTGGATTTGTCGTGAACAAAAACGATCTTATATATTGTTTTCTCTCTTAGGTTTACCATTTGTGTGTGACAGGGTTTCAGAAATCCCATGTCTGGAGCCCAGAGGCTATCAGAAAATTCTTTCAAGCTACTAATTTTCTTCAGAGCGTGTCCGTCGTGCTACTTTCAAACTCCATATTGAGTAGCCTGGAAATGAATACATAATGTTGACAGTTGTGAATAATCCTCTTGTTTGTCGAGTGATACACGCCGGAGGCATTAATTACGTTAAAACCTATTGTCAAAATCGGCAAACTATTTACCGTTAATCGTACCCGGAAGCAAATGTTTACTAAAACATGTGATTTTAAACAGATCGAACAACATCAAAGTCGCCGATCATTAGTATTTAAAACAAAATGCAAACCAGTCAGAGAATTATGTTAATTCGCATAAACCTATCAAAGTATGCATTCGTTTTCGCTGACCTAAATATTTATCGAGTGCAAAGAAAGTGAGAGACGCTATTTACTCAAACAACGTATTAAAGATGTTAAGAATCAGACAGAATTATTTGTCGACTTATCATAATTCAATGACAAATTGCAACTGATACTGCCCTAGGGAATTTGCAAGTTTACAAAAACAATGATTGACATTCATTTTATGATATTGTCAAGTTGCAATAATTAAAGGGAGAAGAATTCCCACTTAAAAAGCTTTATCTTTTAAAATGAGGAAAAAAGTGATGATAATTGCTATCTTAGAGAGCAAAATCAATTACAAGATTAGTTCTGGATACCATGACTTAACTGACGCTTTTTATACGCCCATCTCTGAAAGAGCGGGGCGTATTATGCGAACATCCGTGGCGGCGGCAGGTGGACGGGAGGGCGCCGTCCAAAGCATGTCCGTTCTCTAAGTCTAATAGTTTTCATCGGGGCTTCACCAAACTTGCTGACAATGTTCATGGGCATAATATCTCGACCAAGTTCGATAACCAGCTAAATCGTCCAAGGCACTCTTGGCTTATGGCCCTTGAATTACTCGAGAAACAGCGAATATAACCTTGTCCGCTCTCTAGGTCCAACATTTTTCATCCGATCTTCATCAAACTTGCTTACAATGTTTTTAGGGCATAGTATCTCAGCCAAGTACGATAACCAGCAAAATTGCCATAGACACTCTTGGATTATGACCCTTGAATTACCGGAAAAACTGCGAATTTAGCCTTGTCCGCTCTCTAAATCCAACGGTTTTCATCCGATCTTCACCACATTTGCTGACAATGTTTGTGGGTACACTATCTCAGCTTTGTTCTATAACCATCCAAATTAACTCAGGCACTCTTGGATTATGGTCCTTGAATTACTCGAAACACTGCGAATTTAGCCTTGTCCTCACTCTAAGTCGAACAGTTTTCATCCGATCTTCACGGAACTTGCTGACAATATTTGTTGGCATAACATCTCGCCCAAGTACGATAACCACCCAAATCGCCCCAGACACTCTTGGATTATGTCCCTTGAATAAGGCCAAGTTCGATGATGAGCGTATTTTGTGACAGTCTGACACTCTTGTTTATGTTCTGATGGTCGCAACTATTAACAAAACGCAATAACTGTGGCCTCTATTTACTAATACCGGATCAATCCATAACAATGAAATAGGGAACCAGGTGGACAAACTATATGACAAATATCTTATATCGCAAGATCGATGTGAGTAGTAGCGTGGTCTAGTGGTTAACACGTATGATTTATAAACTTACGGTGCTTTCGGTTCAAATACAGGACGAGCTACGTTTTTTTTTATTTTCCAGTATGTTTTTACCTGGATAAGGAATACGGGTAAAACTGTTTGTATCATAAATTTATCGTGCACTTACGCTGAAAATTGATTGACATTTTTCAGAGGATCTCATAATAGAATAGATGTTGTATCTATTAACATTGCAAAATGAAAACAAAAACTCTTGCAAGAAAAATAATAAGGAATAAATGAAAACAAATACAAAAGACGATATAAAAAGGACATGACAAAATAGAATTTTAAAAAGGAAGGGCTCGAAACTGCATCATATAAACTTTAAAAGAATAGAGGTCGGACGCACTATCCAGTTGACTACAAGTCTATTATAGAATAACGCATTGTATTTAGAGATAAGAATACTACAATATACAAATCAACACCACTTATAGGATAATACACCTGCTTTACCTGTTTTGGGGTTTACCAAGTACCATTAGAATACAATTATCGCGATCCATTAATAGAGATCTAAACAAGCAAATAACGTCTCTGCAGCTAAACTGTTTTAGCTATAAGAATATTGTTAACGGCTACAATTATGAGCCTCTTTATTAATCTAAGCAGTCCATCCAACTGTAGTATACAATCACTTGGTGAACAAACAACACAAAAATATTGATGGCCCTACTGGCTACCAATACATTTGCAAATTTCTGAAACACTGACTTTTGCATCCTTTAGGGTCTCGTTCTGCATCCTTTAGGGTCTCAAGAATTTATCTAAATCAAGTCAGAGGATGGGATCATAGTATATCAGTATATCTTAGGAAGATTCAGGTCTCTAGTCACACAGGCTTTTGAGAACCGTTTATTACTTTCCAAGGGAATGTGCAAATTCTACTGAGATGACAGATTCTAGCTCATATGGCTTGAAACATGCCCCTTTTGTAATTAATTTCGGCCTACCAGGTCAACTTTAATCCAAAGGTTTTCACATTATTCGAATTGAATTTCGGACATTTATTGAACAATGATGCAATCTCTAGCTGTGATGAAATCTCCACCACCTGCCTCTCTGACACGGTCTCTTGTAAATTTTGACTCACCTATATTTGGATCGAAAATATCATTTGTGTGATGCTAAGGTTTTAGTCAAGATTCGGTACCTATCATGATATCAAGCTTTGTTGAGCTAGGAATCTAGATAACCAAATTAATGTTTCTTGTCGACAACATGTATAAGGGCCGTCTGCTTGTTTTTTTTTTTTTTTTTTTTTTTTTTTTTTTATTATTTGCAAAATATCAATTGGGGTCCTTACATTGCTGCTTATTTAACATCCAACCCTATCTACTTTAAAAACTAATAATTAAAAGTGAATACTTAGCGTTGACTAACATTTAATAAATGGGATATATTAAAGGCCAGGCAAAATTTATGCGACGCGTATAACGGCTAACAGATATTATTCTAGTTTTATTTCGGACAAATGACGTTACGCCGTCGCGTTTGGTAAATTAAAAATGCAAAACTGCTTTCAGACGTAATACTTGTTCAAGAATATTTTTGTACACTGGCTCCTTACAACTGTACAGCTTTAGAACAGAGCTTGACTCACCTCTCATTCTCTCTATGTTCCTATTGACAATTTTCATCCTTTTTTCTGGAACACCTGAAATGTAAAAATATCAATGCATTCAAACAGAGGAAGAAGATGGCGTTACAAACATTATTGGGTTTGTGATGTTAAATGTTAATGTATAAAGCATGTTTTTATTAACAAAGTTTTTTATTTAGAAAAATATTCTGACCCAAGTTGTAGGCTGATATATGGCATTGACGGTGTTTAATCATATTGACGACGAAAAGGCTTGACGTACGACGGACAAAGACTGACAAAGGGCCGCCACAATATTGAACATAGAGCCATTTATACTTTGATAAGCTAAGATAGAATTAACCGCCTAGTGGTTGAGCGTCCACTTCGAGTGCGGGGGCTATTGCCTTCGATCCCACAACCGCTTAATTTCAAAGACGTACACAATAGTACCAGAAGCTCCCTTGCTTGGCGCTCAACACTGGCTTCTCTTATACCCTCGTTGTGATTGATTCAATCTGGTTTGACGAGTGATTGATATAAATTGTAGGAATGTCGTCACAATCGACTTCAAATAAATTAATATGTGATTCAGATCGAATTTATTCTACAAGTTATTACCTGAACGTCCTTTCCTTTTCACAGATGCTTTAGAAATCATATTTTTAGTCTTTGTTGTATCTGCTCTCATATCTTTCATCTGTAATGTCTGCTGGTTCAAACTTTCTTGAAGAGTTTCAACTTTCTTTTCAAGATCCGTTATTTTATCTGCATACCACGTTCTCATTGCATTACCCAGGTTAGGCATACTGTCTGTCAGAGCGGATTGTATATCTACAGCGATTGTACTTTGTACTGTCCCACCAGTGCTGGCTGACAACTGTAGAACTGCATATTCAAGAGTACTCCAATACGTATTGAAGTCTTTATTGTTGATATTTCCTGTATAGGAAATGTGTTGTATTTTGTTCCTAGTGTCGCGGATGCCGTCAATACAATTGATATCTTGTTTCTGAAGCTGACCTCGAAAGAGAGAAGTGAGAAGTGTAGTTAACAGCGATATGTCCCACAGGTTTTCATCTACTGTCCCTGTAGGCGGATATATTAATGCGTATTGATCGTGTCGAATCTTACCACGCCGATGCAAATTGTCAATATCTGACTTCCGTGCTTGCAAATACACATATAAAGAAGTGTAAGGAACACCAGGTTTAGCATCCGCTTTTGCCTGTTTGATAAACAGTTCACGAAGTGGACGGGGGCAAATGTCAACCACAAATGTTACTAACCGGGAGTATTTGTCAGACATAATGGATACTTCACAGCCAATATGATCTGTCACACATGATGGCAAGTTACGAAGTGATTGTCAGACGCCAGTAGAATACGTTGAGTTACCTGAAAGCAATAAATTGTAAACATAAATTTAAAACATAAGCTTTTTAGGAAAGAATAGATATTAAACGAATGTAGGACGTTTTGGCCAGCGGACGTTTTGGCCTGGATGTTTTGACCCAGGATCTTTTGGCCTAGAATGTTTTGGCACGACAAATTGTTGGGGTAGAATGTTTTGGCCAAAATTAAATTTTATTTCCATAACATGCAAAATATGGTCTGGATATTAATATGTTATAGTATAATTGATCATTGGGGTTGTTAATACCCCAGTCACACATACGGCGCGGATAGCTACGTCTAGCCACGGATAGAAACGTAGTAATCCGTATCGATCCGTACCTGAGCCGTACCTTAAAATAGTAACCCGTATCAGTCCGTACCAATCCGTACGGCTCAGGTACGGATCGGTACGAATTACTACGTTTCTATCCGTAGCTAAACGTAGCTATCCGCGCCGTATGTGTGACTGTGGTATAAGAAAAAAAAAAGAAAAAAAATTGAAGATTTATTTTCGAGTTACCTTAATCACTGCAATTAATTACTTTATTGTCACACCTTGCATGTATTGATCACAAACAAATTTTATATTCAGTTGCTATATTTTCATGGCATTATAACATTTGTTTTCGACCATAAATATCAATGAAATGATAGCAATAATAATTAAAGAAAAACTGGTTAAGGACACTAGAATTATCAAGAATGAAAGACCATATTTTGCATGTTATTGAACCAAAATTTATTTTTGGCCAAACCATCCTATCCAGAATATTTGTCTGGCCAAAACATCCGTCCACAAGATTAAATGTTTATTTCAACAGAAAATATTCTATCCGCTCCCCCCCCCCCCCCCCCCCCCCCCCCAAACCTAAACGTTCTAAACAGTATAATGTTGATTTGTATGAATCCTTAACGGAAATATTTCCAATTTTGACATTAAACATAGCAAGATAATTTCTTTTCTGCTACAAAGGCATGACAACTCGCATCTAGACTGTTTATGCGCCAGGTGTAGGCTGCATTTTTCAGTGCTCTCAAATATTGATAGTTTTCTGACATTTATACTTTGTTCAGAATTCTGAAAATTGGATATATTGGATATCATCTTGTCGTGGTTGGAGTGTTGTAAATTTAAGGTGAAACATAATTGTGATTTTGAAGTTATTTTGATTTTTTAAAAATCATTATTGCAATTAAATTGCCAAACTTTCATATATCAGCGTAGCCTGCAGCAATAATGTGTTTCAGTGAGCGAATGTCACCGAGGATTATTTATAAAAGATCAGAGTTGCACAATATTGGACAATTACCAAGTGCGCAAAAGAGGCCTAATCCCATGATTATCAAAAGATTGAAAGAGTTTCGATTAATTCAATATAGAGGGACTCGAGGTGGGAAAAATCAGATTAGACGAGCATGGGACACTAACAATGGGGTAAATAATAACAACTTGATACGGATAAAACCTGAAAACTGTACATTAGTTCATGGGCAGAAAAACATCAAAATTTGCTCCGTCAATACACGATCAATGAAAAATAAAACACTCTCCATATGTGACTTCATCCTTACAAATGAATTCGACATTTGTGCCATAACTGAAACACGGCTCTGTAGCTCTGTTGACAAAGCGTGCATCGGCGAACTCGTGCCCGACTGTTACAAAATGAAACATGTCCCTCGTAGTGGTAGGCGCGGCGGGGGCGTAGCGGTTGTTCACAAGAGAGCCATACAAGTGAACATTGTCACATCAAGCAAAGACAACGAATTTTCCCAATTTGAGTATATGGATTGCAATGTAGTTACAGGCGGACACTCAATAGGCCTACGGCTTGCCATTATATACCGGCCACCCCCTTCCAAAGAAAACGGTTTAAACACAAATATTTTCCTGGAGCAAGAATGGCCCAATTTCTTAACTAAATATGCTACAATTGACAAGACCACCATCATTGTAGGGGACCTTAACTTCCATCTTGATTTACCGGAAAATAGTGACACAAAAAAGTTAACAAGCAGTCTAGATGCATGTGGCATGCGTCAACATGTACAAGAACCAACACATGTAGCTGGGCATACGGTGGATGTAGTGATAACCAGAGATAATGATGTCACGGTTTCAAATATCGAGGTCATAGATCCTGGATTCTCTGATTCAAATGGAAAGATGTCACGTGATCATTTTGCTGTGATATTTGACGCTAAAGCTTCCAAACCACCCCCAGTACGAAAAACTGTGTCGTACAGGAAATTACGTTCGATCGACATTGACTCATTTCGAGAAGACATACGAAGAATAGATTTCTTTGACACAAAATGCACTCCATCTGATACTGATATCGATGAATTTGTGGAGGAATATTCAAATCAGTTAATTTCTATAGTAGACAAACACGCCCCTTTGACTACCAAGACTATTGTGTTAAGACCTTTATGTCCTTGGTATACCTAGCAACTCCACAAAGCAAAACATCAGAAACGAAAATTAGAACGGAAATGGCGTGAAAGTAAGCTCACAATCGATCACCAAATTTACCGAACACAGTGTGCTGAAGTGAATAAGATGCTAAAACAGGCTCGTGTTGAATACTATACAGGCAAAATTGACTCATGTGGCAGTAATCAAAAGAGTTTATCAAAGATTACCAAAAGTCTTCTTGGCGATACAAATGAGGTGATTTTACCATCACATTCATCTCCACAGCATCTCGCACAAGATTTCAGTGACTTCTTTATTGGAAAGATCGAAACAATCAGAAACGATATAACATCGCAAACACCATCTGTATCTGATTTAGATGACATAGAAACTGAATACACAGGTGTCAATTATGTAGAGTTTACTCAAACCTCGGAAGACGAAGTGAAATCAATTATCAAAAAAGTCAGCGAACAAACCATGTAAACTAGATCCTATCCCAACATGATTATTAAAAGAATGTCTTGACGAACTAACACCAGTGATAACAAAAATTATGAATGCATCTCTAGATGCTGCGTATGTGCCCAAAGCGTTCAAACATTCACGAATAAGACCTCTTCTAAAAATGCCATCCCTAGATTATAATGTCCTAAAAAACTATAGACCTGTGTCAAACTTGCCGTTTCTGTCTAAAATCTTAGAAAAAGTGGTAGATGTTCGAATTGAAAATCATCTGAGGAACAACGAACTCCATGAAGTTAATCAATCTGCTTATAAGAAATTCCACTCAACCGAAACCGCCCTATTAAAAGTCCAAAATGACATTCTTCAATCGTTGGATAAGAACAATGTGACTATTCTTGTGATGCTTGATCTCTCTGCAGCATTTGACACTATTGACCACAGGACGTTGATTCATCGCCTTGAACGTCACTTTGGTGTTACAGGCAAGCCACTCGCATGGATGATGTCATACCTTAGTGACCGCTACCAGACCGTATGCATAGATGGCGAGCTATCACAACCAGTGCTAATGAAGTACAGTGTACTCCAAGGGTCTGTCCTGGGGCCAAAGAACTACACAATGTACACAAAACCAGTCGGAGCTATCTGCAGAAAGCACGGACTGAACAATCATTTCTATGCAGACGATTCGCAGTTATATCAATCCTTCAAACCAATAAACAAAATGTCTATTGAAGAGACCATTCATCGCGTTGAAAGTTGTTTAAAGGATATAGTAAGTTGGATACTAACATGTTGAAACTCAATGCTGAAAAAAACAGAATTAATCATATTTTCATCTGAACACAAGACACAATCTGTTTCAAACATATCTGTGAAAGTGGACGGCTCTGAAATCAAACAATCACGCAGTGTCAGGAACCTCGGTGCTTTCCTGGATTCGAACATGAGGATGGAGCAACATGTGAATAGTGTGTGTAGGAATTCCTTTGCACAGTTGCGGCAAATTAGTCACATCAGACAATATATAACCGCAAACGCAACCAAATCTCTAATCAACTCTCTTGTTACATCACGTTTGGATTATTGCAACTCTCTTCTATATGGAATTCCAAAACAGTCAATGAACAAACTGCAATATGTCCAAAACACGGCAGCTAGAATCGTAACCAGAACATCCAGATACGACCATATAACGCCTGTTCTGCGTGAACTCCATTGTCTTCCTGTGCAATGTAGGGTAGAATACAAAATTATAACACATACATATAAGGCACTCAAATATCAATCACCAGCTTATGTAGCGAACATGCTAGAAATATATACACCATCCAGAAATCTGAGATCGCAGAATAATGCATTAAAACTAGTGGTGCCCAAATGTCGAACAATGCGATTTGGTGACAGCTGCTGCGAGGTTATGGAATGCCCTCCCATCTGGCATAAGAGAGTGCAAGACCGTGCAAAGTTTCAAAAAAGCGCTAAAGACGCATTATTTCATACAATTCTTTGGGAACTAACATCTCACTGATTACCTGATTTATAATTTAGGTACTTTGCCGGCCAATTAATTACTTTAATTAAGAACTCCAGTGTGACAGAATAATGTTGGCGGTGTTTTTTTCTGTGGGATGTATCATGGATGTTCTCCGGACCGTTTAGGTGGGGATTGACCCAATCATCTGGGACGGTTTGCATGCTGTGATGCATTTCGCAGACATCATACCGTTTAATTCTGTCTGTTCAAAATGTAAGATATCTTCTGTTCTAGTCTACTCTGACCTGTGCCTTTGATAGGTCAGTTAATGGTTTATGATATTGTATTTTTGTTTCATGTTTTGATCTGTCTACCTACCAATTTAAAATGATTGGTATCTTATTACCGTAATGTAATTTTAAGTTCTTCTATAATAGTTCAATTGCCATTTTTTATTGAACATTATATAAATGTTTTTATGTAAAGCACTTTTGAACGTATTTTTATATGAAAAGAGTGCTATATAAATGTGGTATATAATAATAATAATAATAATAATAGACAGAGAAGGCAGACAAAAAATTCAAATTGTGGCGGATACCGGGGCAGTTTGTGCTATCGTGCGTTCTTTTAAGAAAGATGAATGTGCGAGTTGGCACTATCGTGCGAGTTGGCACTATCGGTACAAGTGTTGAGAAAAATATCTCCAGCATGGTAGTAATTTGACATATGTGCACAATATTATTATTATATGACAAAATATTGAAAGACGAACTTCGAATATCAAACTAATTACTTCTGCCGTTTTGCCCCTTACCTTCATTTAAGATATTTTCTCATAATGTTTTAAACCAAAATCTTACTAGATTAATAAGAACATGTTAAGATAATGACCAAATTTGGTAAAGTCTGTGGTTTTGACATTTTTGATAACTCAGTATTACAGCGAAGGTATTGCGAGTACGAAAGTGGATGGTTAGCTGTTAGTTAATACAATGTATATAAAGATATGGAGAATATTAATAAATATTCGTTATACCTGATATAAATCCCATGACGACAATGCAGAAGAAGTATTTTATTACAAGTTAAAGCATAGCAAAAGTTCTTTCTAGGTCACATCTGTATAAATATATACATGTATTGATCATCTTATACAATTTCGGTTGCAATGCCTGTTTTGAATATTGGTAATCAGTGTGTGTTACGCAAGGATTGAACGCATTGGCAAGACCAAATTTAATACCGAGTGGTTGGGGCACAAAACGTAAAGTCCATGATATGCAGGACACAAAGTTTGAAGACATTTATTGACTGCAATAGATATGTCTGTAAAGCAAAACAAGTTTGCTCTGATTTCAAGGTACTGTAGATAACAGAGGCATAATCTGAATAAATTTGGCAGAGGACATCTTGGCAAAACTAAATACCAAATATCAAAGGCCTAGGTCTTGTGGTTTCAGACAAGAATTTTTTATTAAGTCTTCGACTAAAAATCTATTTTGTACGGTGTCCCGTTAAGGCCATCGCCGCGTAAAGTACTCAAAAGCACGATGCTACGATGATGAAATGTCGAAACAACGAAACCACGATGTTGAAAAGTCGAAGCAACGATGGTGAAAAGTCGAAACAACGATGGTAAAACGTTGAAACTGCGATGGAGGAAACTCGGAACAACGAAACTACGATAATGAAAACACGATATGATTTCGTGTTTTCATCAGCGTTGACCTTTCACCATCGTGGTTTCGTTGTTTCGACTTTCAACATCGTGCTTTCGACTTTTCACCATCGTATTTTTGACTTTTCAACATTGTAGTTTCGACTTTTCATCATCGTTGTTTCGGCTTTTCGACAAAGATGTTGACAAGTCGAAACAACGATGCTTAAAGGTCGAAACAACGATTTTGAAAAGTGTGTGTGTGTTCGGGTTTAACGTCTTTTTCAACAATTTATCAGTCATAAAAACGACGGGATTTTGAAAAGTCGAAACCACGATGATAAAAGGTCGAAACAACAAAACCACGATGAGACGATGATGAAAAGTAGAAACAGAAACAACGAAACCACGATGATGAAAAGTTTAAACAACAATAATGAAAAGTCGAAGCGATGAAACAACGAAACAACGATGATGAAAAGTCGAAACCACGATGATGAAAACGCGAAATAATATCGCCTTTTCACCATCGTTGTTTCGAGTTTTCACCGTCGTTGTTTCGACTTTTCGTCATCGTGGTTTCGTTTTTTTGTTGTTTTTTTTTTTTGACTTTTCAACATGCTTTCGGGCTTGTGGGTTTTATTTTAGGCGGCGATGGCTGTAACGGGACACCGTAAATTTAGCTCCTGTGACCGAGTTGTGCAATGGACCGGCACTTAACTATCTGTTTGAACACTCAAAACGGATACTCTAGCACTGAGTTATTGAGGCCGTTTTATATATATCCTTTTACCGGTACCCTTGCCACTACCTTATTGGCATATATTTGCTTTATCTTTTTCTATTTAACGTCATAATGTAATGATTTGATGCGCTAACAAGCTATGTCCTCGCACACAACAAACTCAGTGGTCATAAATCAAGTCATTCATGGCTGTAATTAATAGTATCTGTCCTAAATCTCGTGAAATCTGGGTATTCGATGCGTGAATTTGTTGCGCACAATGGGAGGGTCGCAATAGGGATTGTTTTACATACAGACTATACATTCGAAGGTAACGACGTATGTTAACCTTTGTGACGCATAAGATGTTTGGCATGTTTCAACAACGCCACTTTTCCATCTTCTGGTTTAGTAATACAGGGTGTTTCATAATATCTGTCCCCGAAAGAAATTGCTGTAGAATTATCAATTTTCTCTGTGTAATAAATATCAGACCATCAGTTCGAAGTGTACAAATGATCATTTTGTATCAACGTAAAAATATTGGAAAACGTTAACGTCATGACATCATCTATGACGTCACTCCCTGTGGACTTGTTTTCAAGATGTCTCCTACAACAGAACAGTGTAGAGACGTTATAAAACTGTATTTTGAAACTAAACCATTGAAAACGGTAGTGAAAACAATGAAAAAGAATCACCCTAGCCTCGGACAGCTCAGCAAAAATCAAATTCAGAGAACTGTTACATGTTTTGTATAATCTACATCAGTAAAAGACAGAAGGCATAGAAATCTTGGGTGTCCAAGAACGGTCAGAACAACAGAAAATATCGAAGAGGTGAAAACTGCCATAAGTGAAACCCCTCAAAGGTCAGTGCGGAGAATATTAGGTGATGAAACAAACTCTGCTAGTGCTACAGAATGTTCAGCAAGATGAGGCTGCTCCACACATGGGTGGGGACATGATAGAATGGCAAGCAAAAACATTTGGATGAAATTTCATTTCACTCAGGACTGACCAAGAATGGTCTCCTCACTCGCCTGATTTGAGCCCCTTGACTTCTTTTTGTGGGGTTATTTGAAATACAGGGTATATAAACCTGCTCCAGCCAATGCCACTGAAGAGTGCATTCAAGAGAGAGAGAGAGAGAGATCCGCTCCATTGGCCGAGAAACATGCATTATGATAAACGTAATCGATAATTTCAAACAAAGATTGACGTCGTAATTGCTCAAAATGGACGTCACGTGGAACATCTCTTATAAAATTGACTCCGCGTAGTATTGACACTTTCAAAGGTATTGCATTCAAATTATTTGTTAAATGTAAAAAAAAATTTGTTTCCCATGTGAATATGTCTTCAAATTATTTGTATACTGATGTTAGCAGAAATGACAGCGTTTTAGAATAGGGACAGATATTATGAAACAGCCTGGTATGTAATCCGCGGAGCGCAATTAGCCAGAGAGTTGACTCAGTTCTACGGTGTTCCGTTAGGGCCAGCGCCTCCTCCCTGTGAACGCGAAGCGCGATGGTACGACAGTACGATGGCGAAGCGGGACAGTACGATGGTGATAACACGACAGTACGATGGCGAAGCGCGACAATACGATGGTGTCACTCCATCGTACTGTCGCACTTCGTCATCGTACTGTCGTGCTTCACCATCGTAGTGTCGCGCTTCGCCATTGCATTGTCGCGCTTCACCATCGTAGTGTCACCATCGTTCTGTCGCGCTACGCCATTGAACTGCCGCGCTTCGCCATCGCACTTTCGCGCTTCATCATCGTAGTGTCACAATCGTACTGTCGCGCTTTGCCATCGCACTGTCGCACTTGACCATCGTACTGTCACCATCGTACTGTCGCGCTTTGCCATCATACTGTCGCGTTTCGCAAACTGTTCTCTGTTTACTAAAGGACCGACTTTAATGAATAAAAGTGTACGGTCAGACGGGGGGACGTGCTTTGGATTTACTTAATTATACTCTTGTTTAACATAAATCTGCATTTTTATCCAATACGTTTCTTCAATTAAAACTTTAGGGTCGGTGGTAAAAAGACGGGGTCGGTCGGGTAGGCGGAAACAGACAATTGTATTCTAGACCTAATTAACACTTATGCATAAAGTTTACCCAAAAGCTTTATAAGCAAAATTATACAACATTGTATCTTTATTGTTTTTAGCTGACAATATATTCTTTTAATGTTTCATGGCTTGAAATATATTAGCTGATTAAACAACATTTTCTCACAAAACAATTCATTACATGTAAATACATTATCATCTTTTAGTCCACAGAGAGGATAATTTTGAATACAATGTTATTTTGTTAATAAATAACACTCCGTTGGGTGATATTCGTTTAAACAACACCCTACCGGTTGGTTGATATTCATTTTTATTCTCCCTCAAGTAAACAATGTAATATAGCCATAGACGACAGGAGCCTATTTTGGAATAGTATATTTCAAACAATATTAAGGTATGATATTTTTTTAAATGTCATCATGCCAGATGATATTTATTTGAGTGACACTCTGCCTGAGAATTTCTTTTGAATAACACCCGGGTGATATTCGTTTGAATAACAGCTGCCGGGTGATATTCATTTAAATAACATCAGGTCTGATTATATTCTTTTCAATAAAACACGTGCCGAAATTATTTGATCATCGGACAGAGTTCACAATACTATACAATATATAGTTGGATTAAATCGGTCCTTAAGTAAACAGAGAAAAGGTGGTGAAGTGCGACAGTACGATGGTGACAGTACGATGGTGAAGTGCGACAGTGCGATGGTGAAGCGCGACAGTGCGACGGTGAAGCGCGACAGTACGATGTTGACACTACGATGGTGAAGCGCGACAGTGCGATGGCGAAGCGCGACAGGACGATGGCAAAGCGCGACAGTATGATGGTGACACTACGATGGTGCAGCGCGACAGTGCGATGGCGAAGCGCGACACTACGATTGTGAAACACAACAGTACGATGGCGAAGCGCGACAGTATGACGGACTGTCACCATCGTACTGTCGCGCTTCTCCATCGTACTATCGTCTTGTCACTATCAAACTGTCGCACTTCGCCATCGTACTGTCGCGCTTCTCCATCGTACCGTCGTACCTTCCCGCTTCGCGTTCACATGGAGAAGGCGCTGGCCCTAACGAAATGCCGTACAATTCGGAAAGAATAACAACCGTTTTCGCGATCATTTGCTTAGTCAAGTATGACTTACCAATTCTAAGTGTTCTCTTGAGAAGGAACAATAAGGTTGTGCTCTGCCATTCGTTTAATGTTTTATGTTAAATACAATACCATAATGATAAAATCAAAGTCCTTATCAATTCATTCCTCGAGGCCCGCCCGTATAAGTAATTATTTATCTAATTATAACTTCGTATTCTTAAACGATAAATGAACATTTGACATATTTATGTACTGTTTTGTAATCTCAAATTTCTTTATGCAGCTTTAGTGAATATTAAGAAGTTCGTTCGAATAGAAAGTTTGTTTGTTTGTTTGTTTGTTTTGGGTTTAATGACGTGTTTTTGTTTTCGAAAGTATTTCAGTTACGTAACGGCGGGAAGTTGTTCCTGGATTTTGTACCAGTACTAACCTGTTCTCCGCAAGTAATTGCCAACTTCGCCACATTATTCAGAGGTGGAGGACAAATAATGTTAGACACAATGTCTTTTATAAATCGTGACAGAGAACATACGCTCCGTCCGGGGATTGAACTAGCGGCCCCGAGATCCGTAAATCTGCGCTGTCGCTATTGATCTAAGAGGGCGGATCCTTCGAATAGAAAGAAGTGTTTCTCAACCCTCTGTCCTAGGCTTCAGAATGATCTACGGTTTATAAGAGATTGTTGAAAAGTATTAGCCGTGTTTTCGTGTCGGCGAGGCGGAAATACGAAAACTCGACAATTAAGTTATTTGTCGTATTTTCGTGTCGACATGGCGAAGTCACAACAACAAGATAACACAACATATTTATACCTATTAACACCAAAACTCGACAAATAAATTTGTCTGCGCCCTCTAAATATCGAGTTTTCGCGTAGCAAGTGTCGTCTTTTCATGTTTTCGCCCCGCCAATACGCCAAGATGAAATGGCAGAAATCAGCCACCATATAAAGAGGATCGATATCTAATTAACTTGAAACTTATTAGTATGAAATACAAAATATATGGAAAGGTGGACAGGAGCTATGGTTTTGTCAAACATGTTAGAATTAAGATGGGACACACAGGAGTGAAAGGAATTTGAATATTGCCATATTTAAACCGTTAGGTTAATAATATCATATGCACATAATGTGAGGTTATGCATTTTTTTTCTAGTACAATTGATTTTAATTTTAAAATATTAAAACATTTGAAATGCCAATCTATAATAAAAATAAATTTGAATTGTACAAATGTTCCTCTACAGCTGCATGGCAGGCAAATTCTATTAGTCAATAAGCGTAGCACAAAACTATTACTGTTGATGCCACATGTGCCCGGGCGAGGTGCAATTTGACAGCACTGCTATGGAATCCAGAATGCTGTTAACTTACCCCGTTGTATAATTTAGATGGTGTTTTACCCTTGTATTAAACCTAGGTATAAAATTATCAGGTTCAACACATCTCCAAAGTTGGCCTATTTTGCTCGATCGGAATTTTATCTAAATTTTCCAAGAAACAGACAAGGCTGAATTTATTGTGTATGACCATGATGACATTGTCTTGGAATTCTATCTATTCTTCTTGGAAACAAACTTATAGAAATAACAAAATCAACTTTTACGTAAATCGTTTTAATCCTTTGTCTAATTTTTGAACTAATGCACGATTTAATTTTTTCATTAAATTTAGGAAAAAAAAATAGTTGTATTTCTGGTGGCATGGCCAAAAGAAGTACGGTCGGTTGCTTTTTTTTTTGAAGCATTTTTATCAAGTAGATACAGCCTATTATCGCAGTCCGGGGCGACTTACCTTCGGGCTTTGGGCTGTATATTCGCCATCCCTAACTATAATTGCCGACATGTCATACAAGCAATCTAATAAACAAGCCAGTTAGTCCGATCGTGTATTCAACACTGACACTTGCCACTTCGTGCCACATTAAATCTCGCCTCACCAACACGCGACAATGCGATAATCATCGCGTTGTCGCCCTGTCCAAAAACTTATATACATGCGAGATTTAACAATCCTCGCGAGGTTTTTGAGTCGATAATTATCGTCTTAATTTTCGCATGTCTTTCTTAATTCTCGCATTGGGAAATTGAACTTCCGCTTAAAAAATGATACATAGTTGCGAGAATTAGTAAAACCGCGTATTGTCGCCCGGTGATAGGGATTATTTGTTTACTACAGCACCGTTGATGCTTTCTGCTACTCCGTTGAAAAGGGGAAACTACGGAATCCGGTTAGTGTTCCAGTGAATGCTGACGAAATATTGTATAAAAACGAGTATGAAAACAATTTCCTACACACCGTCGGGAACATTTGCTGAACTTTGCCATTTTTGGCTTAAAATATTAGCTGTGAAATAAGTAAAAAGTGCTTATAAAATATTTATTTTGGGTAAATAACTGCAAATAAAAACTTTTTTGATAGAAAATGACACTATCTGAAGGTCTGCGTCAAAAAAGACGGTATCTGTTCGTCCGTCTGTACGTAATTTAGGATATAAGCTGTATTTCCGTACTTTTCCGTACGGAAAAAGTCCATGTTTTTCATTAACTTCGAATAATTCTACAATGTCCAAACACAAGATATTTTAATGAATTAACTTTTATAAATTAAATGTAAATATTGCATAAACAGACATGTAATTTGTATATTTTTACAAACTACGGTTTCGTCATGGGACAGTCTAAACATGTACTAGTCTGGTATGCAAGAAATAAAAAATACAAGCATATCTTTTTAACACAGAACAAAAAAAATCGCCAAAGGCATATACAGCTATTCCCACAATCACAAATTAACCTTCATCTTTTTAAATGAACATTTTAAACCATGGTTAACAAATATATGCAATTCATATTTTAAAATAATTCCAGTTTTAAGACTTCAAATACAACTGACCCTTAGAATTAAGTCTCTTGTCTAATTCGCTCAGTCAAAGATTACCCCTACTCCTAATGTCGGACCGAATGACACACTGGTTGGAGCGTTAGCCCGTCAATCAAACGATCATATGTTTGGTGTCCGATATGATCACCTTATCCGTGACTTATATTTTTCAATGGGACAATTGTAAGTTACTGTAGAAAAACAGTACTTGCAAAAAATAAAATATTGACGAAAACGGACCTAAAACCCCAAAACAAACGATAATTATTCCCGGCTAATTCTGACTTTTAAGTTGGTCGAAATATGCACAGTCAAAACGACATGAAGTTAACGTCAGACTTTAAAAGTGTACGGACACGAAATAAATAAATTGTTGTCGGTCTCGAACTAACATCTCCAAATTCCGGGAAATTTTCATTTAACTATTTATGAAATAGCTGAGAGAGACTTTAACCAAGTAAGAAAAATTATGTAATAATGCATCAAGCCAATAAATAAAGGCTGCAAATAAATCCTACACACAGGCCATGTGAACAGAATTTGGTTGAAAAACGCTGGGAAAACACGTAACGTTTTTACTGTTATAATGCGTGAATTTGCTTATACATCTCTAACAAGCAAATGACTTCAATACGTGAACAAGATAATGTTTAGGTTGCTAGGCTGCTAGGCTGGACATTATAATGTATAGGCAGCTAGGCCGCTAGGCTGCTTGGCTACTAACTTCATGCACATGTCACAGGAAATAAAACATGAATGTCCAGAAAAGAAAATATTTGAAAAATGGGTCTATTTTGATTAATATTTCATCTGATGAGAAGGCAAACATCTCTCTTTACACATAAATGGTACTTAATATTGTAGTTCAATGTCATATCTACACTTTAAGGTAGGTTAAAGGTGAAAGGAAAACCCCTAGAGGTCACAGGAGATGAAATACGGAAATCAACTACAGCAAAAACAAAGCAACATCAGTTTTTAGACCTACTTTAACAAGTTTACACCCTGGTTCGAGCCTCTGTGTCATCACATATACCCCTACTACACATGGTCTGACATGTACGGGTCCTAGCTACTGTTTAAAATCACATTCGGGTATATTGGATACCATCTGACGTCAGGACATGTAATATATGGAGGAATGTTGGAGTCAAAACGGCATAGGATGCCCTGTGACCCGGCATATATTACTATGATATATTATAAGATAGGTAGAGGTCCTTATTATCGAAAGAGATCAAGTTTGAGTATTTGACATACCCATAAGTGTCATGGCAGGTCCTATAAGGTCACCGGGTAGTGTTGAAACTTAGGAAATACGTCAATTTTGAACATGTCTCTACGGTTTTAGACCCGGTTTGAATCCCTGTGACCATGATTTGTACATTTGTCATACATGCTCACGTAGGTATAGGTCCTAGCTAAAGATTGAGACCCAGTACAGGCCCTAGTATAGCCAGAGGGGTCAAAGCAGGTTGTAGAAGGACACCAGGTAGTGTTCGAAAATCTGCTTATTTTGACCACGTCGGAAAGGTTTTCCATAAAGCCTTGGCTATCGATTGATGCCATGTTCGAGTACCCTGGATAGCCGTAGGGGCTGTGAGGGGTTCGAGTCTCTACATCCCGAGTACCTACGTATACCATATATGGATATATTGGTAGATGTCTAAACTTAACATTTAAGCTACTTACAAGTCCATATGATGCCATCAGAGCTCAGGACAGGTATCATAAAATGACCAAACTTGTTAAATGCGGTAGGGTGCAGGCCAAGACTAAGCTGGCCCGACCGGGGAAGCCGTGAGAATTGCTCTAATGGTGTCGTTGGACTCATTGAAGATAGTACTTGCGTTTTCATGACTGCCTTGACTGTTCTGAAAAGTTCATATTTTGAGAATATTACCGGACTTTGACCTATGACCTTGACCCCTAGCCGACCGGGTTCAAACCCGAGTTGGCCTGTTTTCTCTAGGTACTGACTTGCCCTTTGCAAACAAGTATCATTTATTATCTTGTGTTTGGAACATTCTACAATTATTTGAAGTGAATGAAAAACACGAACTTTTTCCGTACGGAAATGTACGGAAATACGTACATACGGACGAACAAATGTTGTCTTTTTTGTCACAAACGTTCAGATATTATAGTAGCGATATAGTTCATAACGGGAATGTAAGTCTCTGAAAATCTGATTTGTTAGAAGAAACCTTTATAAAGTAAGTGTATTTTATATGAAATAAAGAACAGTCAGATTTAGTGGTGTTCAGCCAGCAGAGACTGTCATTAGAAATTTGTTTCGGTGTATTGATGATTCTAACACGACAAGCAAATGATCTACATACATGTAGAGCAAAATCTATCTCGGGTTATTCTGCAATAAACCACTCCCGTACAATGACGTCATCCGATCCAAGTGCGTAGCACGGTCGTAAAAAGTAGTTACCATTTATTCTAACACTGTTGACACTAGTATGTCGTGTTAGAATCGAAATAATAAGTTCCCAAGTGTGATTTATCGTCGAATAACCCGAGTTTTTCGTTCTTATGCGAAACAATATATCACTCAGGCCTACGGCCTTCGTGATATATTTTACGCATAAGAATTCAAAACTCTCTTCTTTACGCATAAGAATTCAAAACACTATTCTTCGATAAACTACGTTTGGGAACTTATTATTTCTTAAATAATACCCAGGAAGAATTATATCGATCAATTTGTCCAGAAATTTAATCCCAAGTGACAGTGCGACAACGCGACAATGCGAGGTTTTACTAATTATCGCAACTATAATGTCATTCTTTAAGCGTAATTTCAATTTCCTGATGCGAGTATTAAGAAAGACATGCGAAAGTTAAGACGATGATTATCGCCCTAAAACCTGGCGAGGATTGTATGTATGTTTTCGGACAAGGCGACAATGTCGCGTGTCGGTGAGGCGAGAATTAAAACGGACGAACAGGATTCCGTGTAAACCGATGATCAGCTTTGTGTGTAGAACGCTTGGCGTATTTTATCGGTACTACGATTATTTAGGTCCACCTTTACAACTGATGACATGTGTCATCGTTGTCACTAGAATTTAAAACAAGAGCTGTCGGAGGACAGCAACGCTCGACTATTCAACAGCCTTATCAATTAAATGAATCAAAAGTCGAAAAAAGGGCATAATTTTGTAAAAATGCAAAACAAGGTTATGGAACCTGCACAGTGCTTATCAGCTCATGACACTGGACAAGTAAAGTTTCAATCCATTCCCATTAGTAGATACCAGCTTACATAAAAAACTTAACCAAAAACTGCTAAGTCGAAAAAGGGGCATAATTTGAAAAAATGCTAAATATCATGGGACACAGTGCATGTCAGATCATGACAGTGAACAAGTGTGTTAAGTTTCAATCCATTCTCATTAGTGGGTACTGAGATACCAGCTTACATACAAACCCTTAACCAAAAATTTCTAAGTCGAAAAAGGAGCATTATTTTGTAAAAAAAAAAAAGCAAAATAGAGAAACTGTTATCACGGAAACAATTTCAACGTCACAGTTTGTATCAATAACTTAACAATAGCGTGGATCTATAACGTAATCTTGCCTAAAAACAAAGAGCTATAAAAAAATAAATGTATTTTATACTTTTTTGCTGAAAAACCCAGACCATGGCAGATGAACAGGACATACGCGCTTATTGCCAAGAATTTTTAAATCATGATCGTAGATTTATTTTAGGAAATGCCAATAAAACTGCCATTAACAAGCATATATCATTCGTAAAAAATAACTTTATCATAAATATATATTAGAAATTGTTACTTTATTTAAAAAAAAGTAAAACGCTAGCTTTGATTTTTTTTTCGTCACATATTTTCGCAACTCCAATTTTCGGATAATTTCTGTCATTTTAATATTGAAATATTTAACTATGTTAATATATCAGAAGAGTATTATTTTATAAACATTGGGAAACACTCAAAACATTTAAACTGTATATAATAATAAGCGGGGCCCGATAATGGTATTACATCGCGTATTGAAATGTTAAAATTGACTGACCAAATCGCAGAACTGACACATTTGATTTTCTGTCTTATAAAGGAAACGTCTAGACATGTATGAACCAATACATTCTTTTTCAAGATAGATAGATTTTATTTCATACAAAGGCATTATGACCATCAGTATACAGATATATTTACACGCATGTTATCAACAAATCCAATCAACGACAAGTCAGCGTTATACAATATGAACAACATTTACAAAACAGTACACAATAGGTAACACAATTTGTGAGAGGATAAGTTATTGTCAATAGTACGTATCATATCTTTTTTCGAAACTTTTATATATGCACATTGCTAAATTTTTGACAATCCATTGGTTTTTAGACTGAAACAGTTCTTTAGATTTAAGTACATTTGGATTTCTCCAGTAATATTTCTTCATATGGTGTAAGCGTATTTCATGGTAAAGAGGACATTCAATTAGGAAACACAATTCATCCTCTAATACATTACATAACTGACATTTTCTTTCATTATAACTAATTTTCTGTGGTTTATGCCACCTGCCAGTCTCAACCGCTAAATGGTGCGCAGAAACCCTTGATATTGTTTAGGCTATTCTAAATGTTCTGATATTAACAATATCAAGATACGGTTGGTAATGTAAACATGAAACTAATCTATACGTGCGTGCTCTTGTAGAGTCTTCTAACTGATTATTCCAACGTTGTAGAATATTATCATTCAATCTTTCTTTAAATAATTCTAGAAACATAGTTTTGTCACCAACACCTTGGAATGACCAAACATGATAAAATCCTAAAGATTCTAACAACGTCTTCACATTTCTTGCCCACGAACTCTTATTCGGGTAACGTTCTAAATCTTGTAACATCATATCATATATATTCTTAACATATTTTAGGTTATAACATTCCAATATTTCAAACCAATACCGTAAAATACACAACAGTCGTTTGTTTAATACGCTAGTACGCCCCAATTCTCCATAAATAAGATTGTTTTGTGTTTGAGTACGTACACTAAGTAACTGTTTACAATATTGCAAATGTATTTTTGCAATGACGTTTACTTCTCTAAAATCCCAAATTTCACAACCATAGTTAATTAATGGCACAATTAGTTTATCAAACAAATCAAGAGAGTGACCAACATTGATACTAGTAAATTTCACTAAATAAGTTTTTAGCTTGTACAATGCTTTTAATGCTTGTCCAGATAGTGCATCATGAGTGGCTGTAAAAGAACCTCCAGTTATGAAAGTAATTCCTAAATAATTAAATTTACTAACAATTTCAACAACAGTTCCATTGTATACAAAGTTTAAATTCCGCCTGTTTGCTCCGCCCTTCTTGAAACTCATTATTTTAGTTTTATCAACATAAACGGTTAATCTCCATTTCGTACAATAATTATGTAATAAATCTAATCCTTTTTGTAAACCTGTTTCTGTTTCAGAAAAAATAACAATATCATCTGCGTACAATAACAGAAACAGTTTAAGCATACCTACATCTACAAAATCAAATCCGTTTAAAATAAAATCTTCTTCAATATCATTCAGATACATTGAGAACAAAAAGGGAGATAAACATTCCCCCTGTCTAACCCCTAAAACACATGTAAATCAAGTATCTTCTTTGTGAGTACACCACTTTTGTAGAAAACAACACACACACACACACACACACTCAAAATACAAATTCGTTTCAAAGAGGGTTAAGGTGGGTTTTTTTTATTCCCTTAACAACAACTTTTCTACTCAGTAGTGAACAATGCAAAATGTAAAACTAACCATGTTAGTGTTTTAAGATTGTTTCCAATTTGGTAAGTACTTTCGGCGAATTGTTTGTCCGGATACATTTAAGATATTTTTCAAGAGGCCTTTCTTTGAAATGGATATACTTTGATTAAATCCGTTGAAAATAATGAAATGAAAAGAAAATTTGCTTGTTTGACATGTAAAGATATTGCATTTGTATGGTGGTGTGTTTAGGACTTAAATTTATTTTTTAAAGATTAAATTATCTGGAGCGCACGACATCTTATCTAGAGTTCATGACATCTTAATTCGTAAGCACGACATCTTATCTCGAGCGCACGACATCTTATCCAGTGCGCTCGACATCTTATTTTGTGCGCACGACATCTTATCTCGTGCGCTCGATATCTTTTCGTGTGCGTACGACATCTAATCTAGTGAGTACGACATCTTAACTCGTGCGCACGACATCTTATCTCGAGCGCACGACATCTTATCCAGTGCACTCGACATCTTAGCTTGTGCGCACGACATCTTATCTCGTGTGCTAGACATTTTTTCGTGTTTGAACGACATCTTATCTCGAGCGCTCGGCATCTTATCTCGTGCGCATAAACATCTTTTCTCTTACCTTTAATAATGCAAGAAGGGGCACATGGGGTCTCCTCCATCATTAAATGCAGAAAAGTCTCTATATGACCAAAATTGTGTCAGTGTGACCTTATACCAAAACAATTAATACATATTTTGAATGCCAAAGAAATCTATGGTGGCGGATTTGTGCTATTACCTTCTGTCGAAGCGACACAACGAAAATGTCGTCATAGTGCTCCGCCGAACGATACCTCGGCAAACATCTCCCCGCCGAATGTCACCCACCGGAAGTCGACCTGACTAACGTAGTTATTGCGCTCTGACAAACCTCGCTCCGTCAAATGTCACCACATCGAACGCCGTCTTTTTGACTTTCGGAATGACATAGTATTAATGAAATTGAAGATAAAAGTTATTAAGTTATGATAAATTTGTTAGTCAGTTAAATGAAGTGTTACCAGAGGAAATTGCTCATTCTTAACCCTACCCCGTTACTCCAACCCAACCGTCTAACCTTCAGTGAGTCTATCAGTACAAGATTCTCTATGAGATATATAGATAGAAAAAGGGCAATTTGCATGTGTGCGTGCGCCTTACCGTACACCCGGCCGTTTAAATTTTGTTGTCGTACATTGGGGGAATACTATATGCTTGCCTCAGTGAAATGGATTTTATGAGAATGACCCTTGCACAACCCTTCATCCAAGTGTGACATTACCTTACAGATAGAGATCTTATCGATGGCTAAGCACAATACTGGTCCAACTCAATTATCTAAAATTATTCAGGAGAGGCAAGAAAAACAACTGATCCAATAAAAAGTTACTTGGATTGGAAAAATATAAATTAACATGTTGGCATAAATTGCCTTAAGAAATTACGGTTTAAGTTTTGGCAAAAAGCAGATTAAATGGTGTATTTGAGAGTTGGACCGATATTGCATTAAATAGGGAAAATGGGCACCTAAGACTGAGTACACTTGAAATAGGGAAAATAGGCACCTCAGTAAAACTGGAAACCTCAGTACAACTAAAACAGGGAAATAGGCACCTAGGTACAACTGAGATAGGGTAAAAATGCACCTCAGTACATCTAGAATAAGGTACAAATGCACCTCAGTAGGGAAAATAGGTACTTCAGTACAACTTAAATAGGGAAAATAGGCACCTGAAATAGGGTAAAATGCATTGTTGAATAGGAAAAATAGGCACATCAGTACAAATAGAATAGGGAAAATAGGTACCTCAGAATATAAATAGGGAAATTAAGTGTTGCACATTTAACATACAGAAGAAGACCCAAGTGTTATTACTGTATTTCAGAGAAAGTACAGAATCTTCCGACTTGTATGAAAACACAACCTAATTATTATCCTACAGTTACTAGTTGTTTACTTCCAACCCTTAAACATGGAATTAAATTTAACAACAGCGATAAAACCTAATAATATATTAAACTAAATTTGCAAATCAAACAAGTTATTCATAGCTACTTAAAATCATTAGGGAAATAGGAGCTGTCATCATTTCTATGGTGGAGCTATGGCAAGATGTTAATTGGTAAACAGCCTGGTAGCTCTGTCTGTAGAGCATATTAGGAACAGTATTCCAAGGCCACAAGTTTAAGCTTCAGTCTGGTTGCATATTTTTCTCACATAATAATAAGATGATGTTTTTCTTTGTATACTAATATTTTTTTTTTCTTCTGTCCGCAAGAGATACCCATCCGATTTCTTCTAATAGTTTTTGAATAGATACTGATTTTGTTAAACCCGTTACAACTCTAGCAGCTTTGTATTGAATTTTTTCTCATAATTGGCACAATTATCTCATAACAACGAGGCATATTCCAGATGTGGACGTGAAGAAGATATCTGATTGCGGGTATTTCGTTGAATTTGAAAATTTAACATTTTCATTGACCCTAAAATTTTCGAGGCAAATGAAACTATAGTCGCAATATGTTAATGCCATGACCCGTCCTGACTAAAAGTTACACCGAGATGTTATGATGTTCAACAAATGTTAGGTGTACAATTATCCAAATATAAGTTTGGACGGTTTCTATTACAATAGGAAGAGAACATAACTTCTGTTTTAGAAGGGTTAAAATTTGCTAACCGCTGTTTGGACCATAACTTAATTTTGTGGAGGTCATGATTAAGTGTTTCTTCCATCTTATCTATGTTACATGTTGATACGGCAAGAGAACTATCATCTGCAAAAAGTCTAGTAATACATAAAAGTGAATCAGCTATATCATTTACATAGATAAGAAATAAAAGAGGTCCAAGGACTGAGCCCTGAGGAACCTCACCAAGTAGACATTGTGACTCTGAAAAAAAGAAGTTCTGACGAAATCTGTTTGAGTTCTATTCATCATATAATTTTTCTAACCAGTCAAACAAATTTCCAGTGATTCCATATTGTCGTATTTTAAAAATTAGTCCCTTATGCCAAACTCTATCAAACGCTTTGGATATATCACAAAAAACAATACATGTGGATTCTTTGTTGTCTAAAGCTTTGCATATTTGATTATAGATGTCAATGAGTTGATAAATAGTAGAATGTCCTGGTAAGATGCCTGATTGATTTTTGAATATTAGTGAATTGTGACGTAGACAGTTAAACATATGTTTAAAGATAATACATTCCATAACTTTTCCAACACAACTAATAAGAGAAATTGGTCTGTAGTTCGATGGTTCATCTTTGTTGCCCTTTTTAGAAAGAGACATAAAGTGCGCTAATTTCCAACTGGACGGATATATGTTTCGGACATTGAACGAGTATAAAGTAGACAAAGAGGTTTTTAACATTATATGACTTTTTTCGTCAGGACCGGAAGCTTTGTTAACAATTAAATTTATTAGAATTTCTGTAATCTCTTGTTCTTATATTATAAAATTTTCAAGACTTGTCAGTGTTCTTAGTGAGAAAACAGGAAGTTCAGTATTTGTTTCATCAACATTTGAAATAGACATAAAAAGTCGTTAAGAGTATTTGCTTTATCAACATCGGACAGTGTATAGTTATTATTTTGGATTTTCAGAGGTGGTATGCTCTCATTATTCGAAGAGTTATCCTTAACAAGTATTGTTTTAACTGTATGCCAGTATTTACGCGGATTCGAAGTATTTAAGTCATTTAATGAAAATTCCAGATTATTATAGAAAACTTTTGCATGTTTTTTTTTTCATGTTATTTATCTACCCAAAGTGATTCGGGAAGTATATTGTCTAGATTAATCAGTTTTGTAGGTCTTAAAAAAGCGGAAATATAAACTAGAAAAACCCCAGAATGACATGTAATATCCTTTCTGAACATGTAATCAAAGCCCGGTAGTTGTATTGTACTATCTTGAATATTTGCGTCCAACTTGGTTTCTGTAAAACATAAAATATCCACATCTAAATATTGATCATTTATATAGTCAAATTTATTTCTTATACTACGAATATTTTGGTGAAGTACAGATAAACAGTTTTCATGACTAATCATAGGACCGGGGTTTAGTTCCATTATGTCTAATAAAGAGTTAACACCAGTATTTAGGTAATCTATCGATACGTATAGCTGATTATTCATACAGATCGACTGATTATGCTTGTTTGGTGAACCGTGAAAAAGGCTGACAAACAGTATTATTTCAGTTATAAATTGCATATTCAAAGTTGCTCTTCTTACTGATTTTGCGAGTAGAAACAACAGTTTACATGCACTAGAATAGAAATATGGTAAAATTTCCTGTATATCTCTCTTGACCACAGACCAGTTGCTGACCATTATAAAATGACCCCACTGATGCCCGCCACGATACTAGATCATTACCTATGAGGAAATAAATTGATAGCAAACAGATACATGGCGAGCAACGGGGTCGACAAAGAAAACAACACAGTAGACAGGAGACGGCGGCAAAAAACAAAACAAAAACTAAAGTACTAATTTTCTGAAACATGATAGAAGGATCTCCTAAGGGTTAGATTCCAATGATATAGGGAAAGTATTATACATTTCTCTTATCACCTTGATTAACAGACCACAAAATATAAGACTGCATAGTTACATAAAACTATAGCGGGCTGACAGAAAAGAATGTTATACTAACTTAGTTAGATATAAAAAGGACTCACACTATACACACACTCCGTTCTATGAAAATATTCTTGTGATATTACATATATCTCGTAATCACTATATTTTAGACCACAAAATATAAGATTTCACACATAAAACTATTATAACAATGTAGGCGATTTTCTGTTTGCTCTTTTGCAAAGTCAGTTGCAAACGTTGGATCTAGAAGAGGAGGAGCTGAGGAAGGAAGCAGAAATTGCAAAATTACAGAAAAAGGTCCAACAGAAGAAAAAGTCAGTAGAATCATGAGAACTTCATTTTTTTTACCTCTCTATATCAAGTAAATCGTCTTTTGTGTCATCGTTTCTGATTGGTCAACGGTTTTTATTCATTTTAAATCTATTGTTGTTTTTTTTTGTCATAATCATGATAGGCTTATTCCTGTTGATTATAATGTTGTTTAGTCAGTTTTCTTCATTCTGTATTTTTTCTTGGTTAGATCACGTCGGAAATTTTTTTTGAAACTTTTAACACAGAATTTTTCTTTCGTTAGAAATAGATTAATACAATTTACACAACTTACAGTCATGTAGAAACGGAAGGATTTTCGAAGTTTATTTGGATATTTCAAATTTATTATTTATTGTAATATTTAGTGGTTTTCAAAAGTGTTCAATATGTCTGGGTCGAAAAATAGAAAGTCTAGTAGACCAACAGTACGCCATGACTACAGTCAAGTCAACGAGAAAGGATTCGGAGATGATGACAAAGGAAATCCTTCTGAAAATTCGGACAGCCAAGAAGGCGCCATTTTCAGTCCAGTAAGAAGTAAGAAAGATGACACTTTAGCTATTTTGCAAAGTCAGTTACAAACGTTGGGTCAAGTTGAGGAGGAGCTGAGGAAGGAAGCAGAAATTTCAAAATTACAGAAAAAGATCCAACAGAAGAAAAAGTCAGTAGCTGATTTAAAAGGTGAGACTAAAACCTTTAGTTCAGTTGAAGACAGTAAAATTTCTTTAATAGATTTGAGAAATGAGAAAAAATGCGTTCTGAAGCAAGTAAAAAGTTGAAAGAGACTGGTTTAATTTCAGAATCAGATTCAGATTCGGACAGTAGTTCTGAAACGTCGGGGTCTAAATCAATCATATCAGATTCTGAGAAAGTGAAAAAAAGACAAGAAATCAAACATTTCAGATTCTGAGAAAGTGAATAGAGAAAAGAAATCAAAGAAAAATAAAACGAAAAATAAGAAGAAAAGCTCTAGCAAATATCAAATTTCTGAAGATGACTCTAGTAGTGACAAATCGTCAAGTTCTTCTGATAGTTCTAACAAAGAATCCAAAAGAAAACGTAAAAACAACATTACAAAAAGAAATCGGGTATTTCGGCAAAATCATCAGATCATGTCAAATATAGACAAAAATATCCACATGCTTACCTGAGGTTTGAACATGTTAATTCAAAGTTAAATTTTGATATTCTGGAAATGAATTTTTTGTAGCCGGAAAGCTAGAAATTATATCCAGCTCATCCACGAAAGAAAAAGAAAGAAATGCACGTTTAGAACTTTTAAAACGGCTCATGTATTTAAGCGGCTGTACTGATTTCAGTACCATAAAGTCACTTTTTGCGACTATTTTAAGAGAAATTGAATTGGGATATAAAAAATGGGGCAGCTGTTTCAATTATTTAGAAATAAATATTTTAGTTAGGGCTTCGATCAAGAAATCTGTAGTATCAAGCAAGTTTGGTCAAAAACAAAAAAGAGAAGAAATTTCAAATGAAAAAGTTTGGTTTTGCCCTTTATACCAGAAAAATAAATGTCTACACACGTCCAATTCTCACATGGTGGTTGTCAAGGGGAAACAACGATGGGCACAACACGTTTGTGCAACTTGCTGGTTAAAGACAACAAGAAACTTGAACATCCAGAATGTTTAAGTGCATGTCCACACTCCCAAAATGACTTAAAAATGGTTTCTCAAAATTAACACAAGCTTCTACTTCCAAAGACCATCTAGTAGATTTGTTTCTACCAAATTATTGTTTGAGAAACATTGAAAAAATCATCAATAATAAAGAAGTAGAAATTAGTAATTGTTTTTTGTCATCATTTTGTGAAATGTAACGTTTGTAAATTTACGAAAGTCAATCATGATAAAGATTCTCTCAGTAAAATAGAATACACGAAAAGGTAAAAAATTCAGGTCAACCAAAAAGCTATTTTAGTAGTAGATTTACTTAAGTATGGTTTTCCATTAGGTTTTCAAGGTGACATTTCTTCTTTTGAACACACAGAGTTATGGAAGTGTTAAGACCATAAAGATGCAGATAACTTTCCTTTAGAGATCAACAGTTATCTTGCAAAGGAAAAACAATGTCATTGTATTATTGGTCCTTTTAAGAAAAATCCTTTTAGTAGTCCTTTAAAAATTTCTCCTTTGAATTCTGTTCCTGAAAAATATTCATTAGAAAGACGGGTTATTATTGACCTTAGTTTTCCCAAAGGTAATGCAGTTAATGATTCAATTAAGAAAGATCATTATTTAGGAGAAGATATTGAATTAATTTTCCAAAAGGTGATGATTTTATTCATTTGATAAAAGCTAAAGGAAGACATTGTTTGATGTTTAAATTAGATTTGAAAAATGCTTATAGACAAATTTGTATCTGTCAAGGTGATTATAACTAGGTGGCTTATCGCTGGAAAAAAATATGTTCTGTGATATAGTTTTATCAATGGGTTTGAGAAATGCTGCAGCTATATGTCAAAGAGTTACAAATGCTGTAGCTTTTATGATGTTTAAAATAGGAATTGCTATTTTGAATAATCTAGATGACTTAGCAGGTGTTGAGAAAAATGATAAATCCTGGTTTGCCTTTCATTGTTTGGGACGTATATTGGAAAAGGCTGGTTTGTCAGAGTCAATTAACAAAGCTTGTCCTCCATCAGAAATAATGATATTTCTAGGTATTTTGTTTAACTCTAACTCCATGACAATGGAATTAACCACTGAAAGGTTACACGAAATTAAAAAGTTAGTAGTATCTTGGTTAAATAAAACTAAAGCTTCTTTAAAGGAATTGCTGTCTCTTATTGGTAAGTTAAATTTTGTGACAGCTTGTGTAAGGCCAGGACGTATTTTCATAAATAGGTTACTAAACTGGTTAAGGGCCATACATTGAGTAAATCCAACAGTGGAAGTTGATATCAAAATGTATTTGGTGGGATAGATTCCTTGTGAGTTACCATGGAATATCTATTATGTTATACAATGATTGGTCAAAACCGGACGGTGTTTTTTCTACTGACAGATGTTTAACTGGATGTGGAGGTTAATTTAAAGAAGCTTTCCTTCATACAGAATTTCCAGAACCTGTAAAACGTAAAAAAATAGATATAGGTTTATTAGAACTCGTTACTTTAATAATAGCTCTTCGATTATGGGGACAAGAATTTAAAGGAAAAAGAATTTTGGTGTATCGCGACAATCAATCAGTGTGCCAAGTTTTAAATACGGGTAAGTCAAGGTTAGAGATTTTTCAAGATGGTTTAAGAGCGGTTAGCTATTTTTGTGCTGTTCATGAATGTGAGATAAAAACAACTCATTTGTCTAGTAATGAGAACAGGCTAGCTGATTCTCTTTCCAGGTGGCATTTAGATACACAATATCAGAATGATTTTAAAATGTTAACTTATGAACAGGGAGTATATGAATGTTTTGTTTCGGAGGAAATGTTTAAATTTTTAAATACTTGGTAAAATTTAATATTTATTTTTAGATAAACAGTTTAAGGAATTTAAAAAGCAGGACCTCAAAGTATCAAATTTGTCTGCTTATGCATCTGGTTCAAGGAAGAACTTAAAAATTCAGTGGGAGTCTTTTATACTTTTATGTTTATACTTCCATTTACAGTATCTTCCAGCTGAAACTTACACTTTGCAACTGTACGCTCAAGTTTTTATTTATTATAACAATGTACAGTTATTGATACTTCTTTAAACAAAATAATGCAACTGAATCTAATAATGTATCATCTCCTAATAGAATAAAAATACCGTCATTTTCATATGCAACTTTCGTGAAAGGGAAAATTTTGTATTGCTACCCAGTTATATGCGCTTACCGCATTCAGTTATTCAAGCGAAGAAATTAGATGATTGATATTAGGCCGTGTAAGTTTGACGTTAGTTTACTACCTTTACCATCTAAAAAAAGTCTTCTATATCTAATAATCTTTATGAAGACAAAACTAACATTCAGGTAGCCTTCTGACAATTTTAAGAAAGCACCACGTTTTCTAGCCTGTTACAAATGTTTTCGTTCTAATGATAGGTATGAAATGTCTCAAAACCGAACTTTTACATCTTTTAAAAAATATAACTGTAATCTTGTATTTGTCAGGCTGAAGTCGTGAAAAATGAACATTTGTTCAAACACTATTGTAATGTATGTGTATTGGTTGGCGTAACACTATTAAAAACGTGTCTTAGCCCTGTATCCATGGGTCATGTAACATCAAGTTGTAATAATGAAATGAAAGAACTGGCACACAGAAAAGTGCCATTCTAATATTCCAAATTAAATGCAAACACAATTCACCGTGTCCAACCGCTAAAAAGGAGTACGGGTAATTTTAATTTTTAATTATACGAAAGTGAAACAATATATAATAATAATATATAATAATCACTCTCAATCATTATATATCAACACAAAAAAACAAAGACAAATATCAAACAGGGAATGCCACGTACCAAAAACGCAGCCTCCCCAAAACGAAAATCACAGCACGCAGACGCGCACACCACAAACACACACACATACACGCGCACACACACAAAGCCAACACACCAGGACAAAACGAACAAACAAAGGAACACAGTGAGGCACCGCCTTGGAACGGTCACAACTCAACATGTGCACCAACGGTCTGAAGGATTCCCCGACATATCACCAGATAAATTCCCTTGCGAAGAATTAATGGCAAGTTAAGGCCTTTACGCGCGCGCAACGCTCCTTGCCTATCTGGCCCATCAACCGAAGAAAACCATTCAGCCAAATTGTTCACATGTCTTCATCGCAGTTAATACCTTCCATGAAAAAGTGATTATGCAGACTTTTTATACCGTTTGTTTTAAATCATTATTCATTTTTCTAAGAACCTAGCTAGACCCTTATTGAAAGAGGCTACCAGTTTGATCGTGCAGTCACCTTGAACATTGTAGATGATAAGACAGAAGTGCCTGTAATAACTGTGATGATTATCCAGTCGGCCTTCTGTTTCTAAAAACTCTTATAGGTTTCATGACCACCAGCATCCGCTTGAGAGCAAAACGGGACAACAAGTAATCTATCCATTCTTTTATCCATGCGATCATAAGAACGGCACACCTTATCACTAAGAAGCAGTTTGGTTAAATCTTTCACACAATCAATGTTTTTGTGGTCAAACCAACACAAGTAGCGTTTAGGCACCACCTGTCCGCGTAATCAACTAAGATTGATGCCCGCTCCACACACGACGCAACATCCTCAAACGCCGACATCTTTCCATACGGCCAAGAAACACTTTCAATATTATTATTGAAAACTCACTAAATTATTAGTCTGTCCTATTTGTCCCACAAAACAATCCAGGTGACGGGGCCACTCTTGAAATCGGAAGCTTACACCAGTATATATCCAACCCTCATATAACATCAGAACTCTTCTCCAAATTTTGACAATGCGATATACTTACCTTAAACCAACTGTGACAAATCAAATTACTTATCTGTAGACTATCCCTATTTAGCGAGGGAAACCACTCGGGCACCGCCATAAAAAAATATGACAATATTTCCTCCTAATTCCGAGCAAAACAAAATACTTATCTGCAGACTGTCCATACAAAATGAGGGAAACCACTCTGGCACCGTCATAGAAAATATGACAATAAATCCTCCGAATTTCGAGTAAACCCTTCCAACCCCGAGCAATTCCACCGACCCAGAGCAACCAGAAAAGACCCAACCGCCCGGACGCCTTGGTCGCACCGCACAGCCGCCGTCTGCCGACCGCACAGCCACCGTCAGCCGACCGCACTGACTCCCCGTCAGTTATGAAACCCAAGCTAAAAAAAATAGCAACCACCTCCAACATACCTCCTACACAAGATCTTAGTTCCCAAAAATACACTTACACCTCAAAACTGTCAACACTTCCGCATGTGTTCATGCCCTGTTGTATACAATGTATCTCCTAAAACTCTACTATCAGACGTAAGTACCCATAACCTCGCCCTTTATCGAAAAAAACCAAGCAGAGACGTGTCGAAATACTCTCAAAAATATACAAAAAGTCATCAACATATCGTAGCATACATCAAGGTAAAATTATAAACACTATAGTAAACTCCGGATCTAGGGGAACCATCCCCGCCAAACCTCCAGCCGTCACACTCAGACAAGCGTTAGAAGTTACTATCTAATCAAAATTTTCAGTTGACATTGCAAGAATTAAAGCATATGGTATTATCAAAACAGAATTATGTAGTTTATATCTGTCAGAAACAAACATACATCACAGCTAAGTCCTCACTATTCGGACAAGCGTCAAAAGTTAGTATCTAACCAAAAATTTTCAGTTAACAACCTAAGAAATGAAGCACACGGTTTTACTAAATAAGAATTAATCAGTTAATATTTGCCAGAACCAATATACGCCGCAATAATACACTATATACCACAAAAAGGTCAATACCTCCGTATGTGATCATGTCCTGTTATACACAGTGTGTGCAATAGAAAACTCTCCAGTTGTATGGGTAACAATATTTGAAATTACTATCTATATTTTCATGACGAAAGTTATTGAAGGGTATTTATTTACATAGGTACCTATGGATATTTCTCTTTTGTCATATTATTTTGTAGCAGAGCTAGTGACGTAGTTTTTGCGCATGCGTATATGTGTGAAGAAGGATGGCGTGTAATTGCAACATAGAGGTGCCAAAGTATAATTTTATTGAGAGAATCAATAGATATTATCATAAAGTGTTGGTATGTAATATGTTCGTTTATTTGATTTATGTATTTTCCATTTATAAAAGTAATTAAATATCTGAAACATTTTGATTGGTTGTTGAACGGTCACGTGGAATTGGATTATGCGCATGCTCCAGTAGGGTGTCTACTGGAAAAGTCGCCATTTTATTTATCTAGTTTTTTTGTGAAAGTGAAAGGAAATGGAAAACGTTGTTTGAAATGGAGTAGGTACGTATGTATATATATATATGGAACTGTTATGTATATGTTATGTTTTATGATGTTGTTGATATCTTGAAGGTAGGGTTTTTGTAAGGCTTGATGTTTATATAACGATAGGACATAGCCGTGGACATGTGCATGTGTTTATCATCATGATAACACTTTATTGGGCTAGACTTTAGAATCTGTCCGTAGCTATTCTCGTTATTTGGGCATTCTTTTATTTATCGATATGGTAGCATATATTTTCCTCGCCAGGTTTAGAAAATGCGGGGGGTGTGGGGGGCAGCAGCCCCCCAATTATGAAATATACAAACTAAAAAAGCCTTACCTTTATTTAAACCATACAGGTACTGGATATTGCAAATTATGCAGATTTTACCTACGGACAGATTCTAAAAGTGCTCCGGATAAGAGTATTATTTTCAGTCATTTGTAGTAGGGAAGGTTGGTTATAAGGTGTGAAGTAGATATTGACCTACTTTATGTTGTTTATATTTATGTACCACGTGATATGTAGCGGCCAATCAGAGACATTTTTTCTTGTGGGCATCTGCGTAAATGATGTATTTCGTCATAAGTTTTACAGAGGCTTTGTGTTTACGAAGCATTTTCTGGTCTCATTGGCCCCACAGGTGTCAGTAACGTACCTAGGATACTGTATGGGTCCATGAGCCATATGACCTTAAATTTACTACAATTATAATGTTTTCTTAGGAAAAAAAAGACAAAAAGCTATTTTGAAAAAAAATTTGCTCCTGTGACAATGAGCCATGAGAAAGGTGATCAAGAACAGTTTGACATGTGCATTGCTTCCAGGTCCGTACTTTATTTTCAAAACAATGTTTCCTTATCAATGGTTGGCCTTCCTTTCGGCAAAAGATTAATCTTTCAGAAAAACTTTACTTCAAAACCCAGTTCCAAACCGTTTACGCATCACGAGCGAGCAACGGCATACGAAACGATAGTGATTTCTCCACCCGAATAAATCCCACACATTTTTCGCACCGAAGCCTGTTATGTAACTGTAAATTATGTGTGAACAGATATAGAACAAATTGGATAAATTGATAGTGTTTGGATTTTTGTGTATATTTCACTGACCAGGTAAAATTTCAACATAATTCCCTAAGACTTTGTTCTTCATTGTCTGCTTTACAATGGGCTGTAATTATTTTTTTACATGACTGAATATATACCGAGTTTGACTGCATGTAAAATTGCAAATTTTGTCATTTTTGCCAGAGAAAAATATCAAATAAAGGCATAATACAGGTAGTGAAAATTATGCAAATCCTTTTACATGAATATTTTCAAATACATATTTACAACATTATTGTGGCATAAATAGAGAATGATAGGTTAGTGCTGTAGATGAGAAAGTTTATCTGGCGAGGTGGAGGAGGTTATCGGATGAGCCGAAGGCGAACCTGATAACGTCCGGAGCCGAGCCAGATAAACTTTCTCCATCTTAGGCACTAACCTACGGTATTATTCTATTTATCTTGTCATTACTTCATTTTCCGATATTTGGCAATTTATTTTACAAAAATAAGTGTGCTACAACCGCTTTAATGACGTCATATTCGTAATGACGTCACTTATATAATGACGTGATTACCGGCAAAATCGCAATAACTTCTTCGTTTTTGAATAAAAACTCATTATTTGACCACTCATTTTCTTAGTTCGGACATTTCCAACACAATGATGATGGTTTCGTTGCAAAATTTCTTATGACAACAATATCGATCATAAGGTCACATGATCAACTGACCGTATATCACTGGTCACATGATCAACTGACGGTATATCAAGAAAGATATACGGCACCCTGATATCGGGTCGAAAATACTGCAAGTGACAGGATAATTATTGATATTATAGTTACCACTTAGCCATTGTTTATTTTTTAAGAAAATGTGCATGGAAAAAGTTGAGTAAAAGGGCGGCACTTTAATCACGCACCAAGAAGCAGCTGATTGGGCGAGCTGTGTGAAGGTTTTTACATAATTAGCATATTACTGTTATACCACAAGAAATAGTCCCATAGACTGGTCCCCTGCGAACTTTGAAAAAGTACGACAGGTAATAGTTCTGGCTACCATAACTTAACTGACGCTATTTTTATTCTCTGATGGTCGCGTCAGATCCATAACAGCATATAAACATCTCTGAGCTGAATATTTTTAGCTAGACAGGTAACCACCAGCGACTTCTGTAGCCTGATTGGCTGATGGGATTTTGATAAACAAATATGGCGGCGGCTGCAAGGTAAGCTTCCGAGAATTTCTCCTATTTTGTTGTATGGGTCGGAAGTATGGGGCTTTGAGAATATTCGAATCATTGAACAGTTCCAATTAAAATACTGTAAGTTTATACTTAAACTTAAACCTTCCACACCAAATTGTATGGTTTTTGGTGAATTGGGTATAAAACCCATTAGCTTACTGGTTAAATCCAGATTATTATGTTATTGGAGTAAAGTTATTAATGCAAGGGAGGAGAAGATATGTAAGGTTTTATATAACACTGTTTATAGTTTACATTCTAATAATATTATCAAGTCACCATGGATATCTTCTATTGAAAAATGTCTAGATGAATTAGGATTATCTGAGTATTTTATAAATCAATCTGTAAATGACACTATTCACTTCGAATCTTTAGTGAAGTCGAGGTTGTATGATCAGTTTTTGCAGAATTGGAGTAGCAATGTTTTTAACTCTTCTAAATGTTTGACATACAGATTATTTAAGACAAACCATTGTTTTGAAGAATACCTTGATTTACTTCCTAGTAGTTTAGCTTTTATTTTGTGCAAATTTCGAACTACTAATCACAAATTGCCAATTGAAAAAGGGCGATATATGGATATTGAACAAAATCAGAGACTCTGTCATTTGTGTAATTCCAATTCTCTAGGGGATGAGTTTCATTACTTATTTGAGTGTAATTTTTTTAATGATGACAGAAAGAAATACATTGCAGCTTATTACAGAATTCACCCTAATGTTTACAAATTTGAGGAACTCATGAACAATAATAATAGACCAAAACTTACTAAACTAGCTTTATTTTGCAAAATTATTTTGGCTGCTTTTCGATAGATTCATCCTCCATGTAAAATTTCTTTTGATTTAGATAATTTAGTAACTGTAATGTTAGGCAAAATATTTTCAAATCTGATACTTGTAACAATTAACTACATTATCTTATTATGTAAGAGCATACTATTCATATGTTTATGTAACTGTTTCTTGACTGTTATATTTTGTTACTTGTGTTGTCATGATCACATGCATGTAATATGCCATGATCGAAATAAATTGAATTGAATTGAATTGAATTGAATTGAATTTTTATTTTCTGACGAAATGTAGGTTTGTTCAAATCAATACAGGCAGTTACAAATCCCATTTCATTTCAATGTTATAGATTTGCTGTTCTTCATTGTTTGTTTAATGTTAAGTAGACGAAGGTCTTAAAAATACGCGTAAATAATGGCATACTGCCAATTCGTCCCCAGTCAACTCGCTCATGCTTTGACAGTTCGTCCCAAAATAATTGATTTAATCATTGAATTAATAATCTAAGTTCAAGTCTAACGCCTTATAGATATTTGTTTTTCATACAAATGTGTAGATTCTTAAAAAAACAAATGGAAAGAGGCATGTTTGATGGTAACTTTCCCAACTACCAGTCTAAATTTACTAAATTATAACATACCCAGACCGGTAGACATAAGGGTCAAGGGATCCGGTTACCGCATAGATAATCTCTGTTTGTTTATAAATATGATACATATTTTTAATTTTGACACTTATAGATTGACAACAACAACTAAATTCACTTTCATTTGAGCTGCAAAGTGAGATTGAGAAGACCAAAATATATTCATAATCATAGCTTCTGTGCCATCTAAACAGCTGATCACATGTATTTTATCTGACTGGGGGTATTTTATTGTATTTTATTTGACAGGGGTAGCCGAATTCAGAGATCTATGTATAGATCTAACCAAAATAGTGATTTTGCAGCCGGCATGAATCCATGCTGTTCACTGACGGTTTCTCTGATTGCAAGAGGCGTTGAATGCGAACAGCATGATCCTGACCAGACTGTACGGATGCTGGTCACAAACACACTATGTTGGTTTTCTCATGGCGCGGTTCATTTTGCTATTTTTACATGTACAGACTACCAAGTGTTGCTAATTTATCAGCACATATCACAACAGATAATGATGTATTAAATTTTGTTCCGTTGAAATATTTACAATATATTTACAAGTGTCACCGTCACATATATAATATATAGGTTGCCGTTTTGTATATGTCTTTTCAGTTATCATCTGTTATTGCAGATTTGGGAACTAATTGCACTTTTATATTCTATATAAATGAAAGTGTTAGGATGCTCTAAAATGTCTGTGTTGCTATGGGGTTACTTCTTGTAGTGTAAAGAAACACGCTTACTTCAGTAAGAGTTTTAGGTTCAAATCCTAGCAGGAAGCCCTGGCATACAGAAAAAATTGTATTAACTATTTACTTATTTCTGTAGAATGTAATAAAAAACATTTTATTTTCCCTTTGTAAGTCGTTTTGGTTTTAATTTATATGCACTGCAGGCAAAGTAATTTTTGAGTTGGGTAAAGTTGAGCGTATTTAGCTGAAATTACCCATCTCCACTTATTTGAAAAATCTGTATTGTTTCACCCAACGTGATCTTGGATTCTAATATGCAATCGGTAGAGTTTTTTGTACTAGCTCGGTTCTAATCATTCACTTACTGAGGAGCATGTTCTTGGCTTGTGGCCTCAACACTAGTGTTGCACGACTCACGTTTAATTGGTGGTAGTGTTAAAATTCCTCTCGACTCTACCCGAATCGAACGCACCCCTGGTTTGTTGCTGACACAGAAGTTGAGGGAATTGATAGGTTATTATGGGAAATATATGGTAGAGGCGTTTGCAATATCAAAATAATTATATTTTTCACTGGGCTCATGATGGAATTAAAATTTTAGCATCTTATTACCTTTGTTGATGACCAAAGGTGGTATTTTAACCTCCCTTTGCAACTATGGCATTGTTGTAAAGTTTCCATTTTGAGAAAAAGTTGAGCTCGGGCCTGGATAAAACATGTCATTTAGCAGAATTTAAATACAACATAACATTCTCAAGTTTCCACCTACATTAGATTATAAGGGAAAATATGTAAACAACTGCATTTTGATACATTTTTATACGCCCGAAGGGACGTATTATGTTATGACGCTGGTGTCCGTCTGTCCGTTAGCAATTTTGTGTCTGTCCGTTAGCAATTTAGTGTCCGCTCTGTAACTCTTGAACCCCTTGAAGGATTTCAAGGAAACTTGACACAAATGTTCACCACACTGAGACGACGTGCAGAGCGCATGTTTTGGATGTCTCGCTTCAAGGTCAAGGTCAAACTTAGGAGTCAAAGGTCTGTCCGTTAGCAATTTTGTGTCTGTCCGTTAGCAATTTCGTGTCCGCTCTGTAACTCTTGAACCCCTTGAAGGATTTCAAAGAAACTTGACACAAATGTTCACCACACCAAGACGACGTGCAGAGCGCATGTTCCGGATGACTCGCTTCAAGGTCAAGGTCACACTTAGGAGTCAAAGGTCATTTCAGTTTGTTTCGTGTCCGCTCTGTAACTCTTGATCCCCTTGAAGGATTTCAAAGAAACTTGACACAAATGTTCACCACACCAAGACGACGTGCAGAGCGCATGTTCCAGTTGACTCGCTTCAAGGTCAAGGTCACACTTAGGGGTCAAAAGTCATATCAGTTTGTTTTGTGTCCGCTCTGTAACTCTTGAACTGCTGGAAGGATTTCAAAGAAACTTGGCAGAAATGTTCACCACACTGAGACGATGTGCGGAGTGCATGTTCCGGATGACTCGCTTCAAGGTCAAGGTCACACTTTAGGGTCAAAGGTCATGTATGACTTTGCTTTGTGTATATTGCTCTGCATTGCAGTGCTCTTGTTTTTATTTGGCAGATCTCTTTTTTGTACTTACAATTTTTTTTTTAATTACTTCCCTTTTATGTTACTATAAATAGCTTATTTTGAAACTTTCTTATTATTGGCCGTAGGGAAAAACCGAGACCACTTTTCTGTGGTACAACATGGATGGTACTTCCAATTTTTAGGTCTATTTTTACATACCTGTACCTGATAAGGATTTTTTTGTAGGCCTTGAATATTTTTTTGTGGATTTGTTTTTTGAAGTTTTCCTTTTGTTGTTCCAGTCCTTTGGGCTACAACAGTCAAGTTCTTAAAATTTTGCTCCCATCCTATGATGTAATCCTTCGGGCGTATATTGCCCCGCTTGGCGGCCTCTTGTTTTGTTATATTTATAGCTCGTACGTGCGCTTTTAGTTCCTTCGGCTAAGCAGTGTGGCAGGGTTTTGGGGGAGGGGGGTAAAATCACAATGGGCATTTAGATAAGTGTTGGTTGAACAGAATTTTATCAGCTCTAAATCCAATTTTAGTTATTTATGTAATTTGTTTATTAACAATTGAATGCTGTAATACCCTTTTTGTCGAGTCCACTTGCGGAAGCGAAGACATGGTTGTCCAAATGGCTGTTCGGTGTATGTGGGTGCGTCATTGTGTGCATCCGTGCGTGCGTCCGTTCGGATTTGTTTGTCCGGACCATCACTTTGACATGCACTGAGCAATCTTGTTTATATTTGGCATGAATGTAACCCTCAGTGAGACGGAGTGTCATGCGCAAACCCCAGGTTCCTATCTCATAGTTCAAGGTCACACTTAGAGGTCAAAGGTCAAATTCAATAATGCCTTTGTCCGGAGCATTTCTTCTTCATGCATGGAGGGGTTTTGATGAAACTTGGCACAATTGTTCACCATCATGAGACGGAGTGTCCTGCGCAAGAATCGGGTCCCTAGGTCTAAGATCAAGGACATGCATTTCTTCTTCATGCAAGGAGGGATTTTGATGTAACTTGGCACAAATGTTCACTACCATGAGACAGAGTGTCATGCGCAAGAACCAGGTCCTTAGGTCTAAGGTCAAGGTCACACTTAGAGGTCAAAGGTCAGATACAAGAATGACATTGTCCGGAGCATTTCTTTTTCATGCATAGAGGGATTTTGATGTAACTTGGCACAATTGTTCACCATCATGAGACGGAGTGTCATTCGCAAAAATCTAGAATTACTTCCCTTTGTTGTTACTGTAAATAGCTTATATTGTAACCTTTTCATTACTGGTCATAGGGAAAAATCAAGACCACTTTCTGTAGTACAACATGCATGTTACATCCAATTTTGAGATGTATTTTGACCTATCTCTACTGGTAAGAATTTTTGTGTGGACAGATTTTTTTTTTTTAACGTTTACTTCCCTTTGTTGTTACTACAAATGACCTATATTGTAACTTTTTTCAATCTTTTTTTTATTTGGCATAAATGTTTGCCTCAATGAGACAGAGTGTCGTGTGCAACTCCCAGTCCTTTTGACAGCTGACGGGCTCGACATGTTGCCCGTGGTCATCTAGTATTTATGTGCTGTCCTTGTTTTCTTTGCTATTTGTTTTATGCGGAGGCTATATTGTATTACTGAAATGAAAAATACGGTACTGCAGATTGCCCAACAGAACATATACTAAAATGTTGTGAGTGTAGGAAGTTATAGCCTGGAATGTGCCAGATATCCAATAGTTATTTAGGGGCTTTTATGTCTAGAAATATATGAATTTTGTTAAAAAATAACCAAAAGTCCACTCTGAGGAATATTTTCCCCAAATTAAATTTTGCTGAGGGAGCTTGCATCACATTTTGTGGTTTAGCATAATGTTACCTATTGCTTGTCTAGAATTAGGTTGGTAATTATTGATTAAATGATGGTTTGAAGTTCAGCAACCTGTTATGAATTTTATTAAGTTAGCAATTTGTGCTGCCTGTATTATGGCGTTATGTAAATTAAAGTTTAAGGGCTGTTCATTTGTTGAGAATGTATTTCACTGGAAAATTGTTTAAGCTTTTTTTTAGCTCACCTGTCACAAAGTGACAAGGTGAGCTTTTGTGATCGCGTGGTGTCCGTCGTCCGTCGTCCGTCCGTGCGTCCGTGCGTCCGTCCGTAAACTTTTGCTTGTGACCTCTCTAGAGGTCACATTTTTCATGGGATCTTTATGAAAGTTGGTCAGAATGTTCATCTTGATGATATCTAGGTCAAGTTCGAAACTGGGTCACGTGCAATCAAAAACTAGGTCAGTAGGTCTAAAAACAGAAAAACCTTGTGACCTCTCTAGAGGCCATATATTTCACAAGATCTTCATGAAAATTGGTCAGAATGTTCACCTTGATGATATCTAGGACGAGTTCGAAACTGGGTCACGTGGGGTCAAAAACTAGGTCAGTAGGTCTAAAAATAGAAAAACCTTGTGACCTCTCTAGAGGCCATATTTTTCATGAGATCTTCATGAATATTGGTCAGAATGTTTATCTTGATGATATCTAGGTCAAGTTTGAAACTGGGTCAGGTAGGGTCAAAAACTAGGTCATTAGGTCTAAAAATAGAAAAACCTTGTGACCTCTCTAGAGGCCATATTTCTCAATGCATCTTCATGAAAATTGGTCAGAATGTTCATCTTGATGATATCTAGGTCAAATTTGAAACTGGGTCAGGTGGGGTTAAAAACTAGGTCAGTAAATCTAAAAATAGAAAAACCTTGTGACCTCTCTAGAGGCCATATTTTTCATGAGATCTTCATGAATATTGGTCAGAATGTTCACCTTGATGATATCTAGGTCATGTTCGAAACTGGGTCATGTGGGATCAAAAACTAGGTCAGTAGATCTAAAAATAGAAAAACCTTGTGACCTCTCTAGAGGCCATATTTCTGAATGGATCTTCATGAAAATTGGTCTGAATGTTCACCTTGATGATATCTAGGTCAAGTTCGAAACTGGGTCATGTGCGGTCAAAAACTAGGTCAGTAGGTCTAAAAATAGGAAAACCTTGTGACCTCTCTAGAGGCCATATTTTTCAATGGATCTTCATGAAAATTGGTCAGAATGTTTATCTTGAAGATATCTAGGTCAAATTCGAAACTGGGTCACGTGGGGTTAAAAACTAGGTCAGTAGATCTAAAAATAGAAAAACCTTGTGACCTCTCTAGAGGCCATATTTTTCATGAGATCTTCATGAATATTGGTCAGAATGTTCATCTTGATGATATCTAAGTCAGATTCGAAACTGGGTCACGTGGGGTCAAAAACTAGGTCAGTAGGTCTAAAAATAGAAAAAACATTGTGACCTCTCTAGAGGCCATATTTCTCAATGGATCTTCATGAAAATTGGTGAGAATGTTCAGCTTGATGATATCTAGGTCAGGTTCGTAACTGGGTCATGTGCGGTCAAAAACTAGGTCAGTAGGTCGAAAAATAGAAAAACCTTGTGACCTCTCTAGAGGCCATATTTTTCACGAGATCTTCATGAAAATTGGTGAGAATGTTCACCTTGATGATATCTAGGTCAAGTTTAAAAGTGGGTCACGTGCCTTCAAAAACTAGGTCATTAGGTCAAATAATAGAAAAACCTTGTGACCTCTCTAGAGGCCATATTTTTCAATGGATCTTCATGAAAATTGGTCAGAATTTTTTATCTTGATGATATCTAGGTCACATGTGCTCAAAAACTAGGTCACTATATCAAATAATAGAAATAACGATGTCATACTCAGTTGAACACTGGGTCATGTGGAGATAGGTGAGCGATTCAGGACCATCGTGGTCCTCTTGTTTCATGTGTCTTCATACAGTGCGCATTAGGTGTTTCAACAGCATTATTACCAGTTTCATTTTCCTTACTTCAGCACATGTATGGCTGTGTGCATGCGGTTGTTTGGGTTTGAATGCTGAATTTTTTTTGTTTTACCTATATGTAGTGATGTAAATGGTTTCTCTGTCTCTGGTGGCACTGTAAGGTGCCGATGTGAAGTGAGGTGGCTGCATGTAGTTCCACATACTAGGACAGAGTGCAGCATTGTAAATTGATTATTCGAGATGTCTGAATGTTTGTTTACATGTATTATTTTTTTAGTGGCTATGGTCAATAATTTGATCTTGTATCTGTGATTGTGTTCCTGGTCATTGTATGGAAATTTTGATGTTTTTTTTTTTTTTGCGAATTGAATTTTATTTCCAATGAGCTTGGCCTTCACTAGTGCAGTGGTTTCTATAATTCGGCAGCCTTCATAGATTTAGCAATAAACAATCATGTTCATTAATGGCAGTGCTGTTGTGCTGAGTATACCGTAAAAAAAACCATATCTTCTCTTTTTGGTATCCCTAAATTCAGGGCTAAAGATTTGCTCTTGTCCAAGTGTATATTTATAACGCAATCGTCAATATATAACATATGGGTTATAACTTTCTTGTTTAGTTTCTCTTGAAAATAAAACAGGGCGGAAGAGTGTCAGGGCTGTTATATTTCGATCTTCTTAGATCGTTCAGCACGACTATTATGTCGTGTTATTGGTACTGTTTAGTTTCTCAGCATGACCATTTCGGCCCGGGTGGTTTTAATACTCCCGGTTTCATAGCCTTGGGTATTGTATAATCACCCCTTTGATATAGTGCCTGCTTTTTAATTTTGTCTTTTGACAGTTCCTGTGATATGCAGGCTTCATAACCTCAGATCCCCTTTCTAAATTCCAGTTTGTTTAGTTCTGCCCATTGTTTTCTCGTTTGGGGCAAACCCATTACTTTATCTGGGGACCAAACGCCGCTTTTCATGGAATTACACGCCACAACCCGTGTATCATTGAAGGTTCCATGTTCACCGCCGTTTGAATACATCTGCGGATGTCTCTAAATTGCTTTTTGTACTTTTAACATATGTAAATGTTGAGTTCTGCTCAACCCGGGGCTAGAGGGCGTGGATGGTAGCATGCATGTCCACTACCGTCCATGAACAGGCTCAATCAAACCGAGCCTGCAACATTTTCGTTTTTGTCGTTTTGAGCGACCAGGGAAGTTTCTACTTTTTTTATTTTGTTGATTAATACATGCCCGCTTCCTACACCTATTTATTATCAAGGAGCTATTAAATGAGCAGCGGGGGACATTGGGAGCCCGCACAGTGAGCGGAGCCGCAACACATTATCCAGCTGCCTAGCCCTATCAGATATCTATTCAGGCCCCCGCCAGGCCCCCGGAGCGATGTAGTTTCGTATTAACACAATAAACAATTGACAGTCCGAATTCCGAGCAAATCCTCTGAACTCCAAGTAAATCTCCCGAATTCCGAGCAATTCCACTGACCTAGAGCAACCAGAAAGGACCCACCCGCCTAGACACCTCTGTCCCACCGCACAGCCACCGCCAGCCGACTGTACCGTTTCCCCGTCAGTAATCTATGAAACCCAAGCTAAAAAAAAAAAGCAACAACCTCCAACAAACCTTCTACATAAGATCTAAGTTCAGAAAAATACACTAACACCTCAAAATTGTCAACACTTCCGCATGTGTTCATGTCCCGTTGTACACAATGTATCTTCGAAAACTCTACTGTCAGACGTAAGTATCCAAAACCTCGCCCTTTATCGAAAGGAACTAAGCAGAGACGTGTCGAGATACACTCAAAATTATAGCAACATATCGTAACACACATCAAGGCAAAAATATAAACACTATAGCAAACTCCACAGCAAACTCCATATCTGGGAGGAACCATCACCGTCAAACCTCCATCCATCAAACTCTGACAACACCTCCGCATGTTTTCATGTTCTGTTGTACACAGTGCGCGCAAATCGAAAACTTTGCCATCGGATGCAAGCGCCCAACACCCACCCCGTTTTCCATTGAAGGAATGAAGGAAACTAGGCAGAGATGTGTCGAAACTTATCAAATTGCACATAAAGATATACCGTAACATACGCCAAATCAAACATACAACACTCACGCAAACTCCAGATCGGGCTGGGAACAATTTCCGCTAAACTTCCAGCCTTCATATTCAGACAAGCGGCAAAAGCCAGTTACTAACCAAAATAATTTAGTTAACATTTTAAGAACCAAAGCACATGGTATAAACAATTCATAAATTATTTAGTTAATATCCTTTAGATCCAACAATACGTCTCAACTGGCCTACCAACATCCAGCCATCACCTAAGAAAATAAGCATATCAATCGCTACACCCCCGACAGAACTCCATGTCCCAGAGTCTTCTATCCCTCCAATGCAAGAATGCCAAACCACACACAATTAAGACATAGAAACAACTTGGGAAACCGCCAATATGAACAACCATACAACTGGTGTGATAAACGAAACACATCAACACCGTTGACTAGGGGATTAAAGAACATCTAAAAAGTACAACTATAAACAGTAGGGCACCGCCTTAGAAACATACGATCCTCAACTTCAACCTGCAGCCAACATGCATGCAAATTATGTGCCACCTCTTACTAATTTCATACACTTAACTGAATGCCACAATGTAAACTTAGCAGGTCACCGCCCAACGCTGCATAATTTTTACACCAAGGATTACACCAACGTGTACCAATATCCATACCATTACCTGTGCATCCCATAAAATTCTATCTATTAAACAAGTTATTGGTTCTATCAATATAATTTTTCATTTTATTGTGGAGTTTTCTATTTGTTAGTAACAAGATCTTACTTTTCATTTGTACTCTGTAGCATGGTTTCAAAAAACAACCTTTTTTTGCCCTGTTCAGAAGCTTTTTCGCAATGATATACCTACTGTCTAGCTTGTTAAATGTAATTGGACAATATCTTGTCTTAAATTGCTTTTCCTTATACCGAGACAAACGGCCTTGACCTCCAGTACTTATTGATGAACTGTCAAAATCTAAAACATGTTTATTTATAAACTTATAAGGGTAACCACACCTATGTAACCTAAGCTTAAACAACTTAATCATGTGCTTATATTCTAATTTATTGACTGAGTTTCTAGCATATCTATTGCATTCTGTTTTTATGATACCCTTGCGCCTGGTGGATGGTTGCTATTAAAATGAGTGTAGGCGTATTTATACGTTCTTTTTGGTATATGTGAAAATAAATTTGCCCATCTAAAATGGTGCTGAACCCGATACCAAAACTTAAATCTAAGAAATTTGTGAAGATTTTGTTGACTGTGAACATACGGAGGTATTGACCTTTATGTGGTGTATAGTGTATTATTGCGGCGTATATTGGTTCTGACAAATATTAACTGATTAATTCTTATTTAGTAATACCGTGTGCTTCATTTCTTAGGGTTTGAAAATAAATGAGAAAAATTATCGGATTACTTAAATAATATGTGAGCCTAGTATACTATAAATTTTATTGTCCGTAAGTATTTACCTGGCACTCATTAATCTTCGTCATATTTTCGGGCTTTTTCGTTATTATACGCTATATTTGTATTCTGAAAATATCTACAATAATTAAAATAGCCTGTACTATTTACTAATGGCACGGTGGCGTAGTGGAAAGCTCTCCGGCTTCCACGCACTTTACCATGAGTTCGAATTCAGTTCGGACTATTTTTATGAATTCGGTGTAATGTAATTTTATCAATTACAATATATATTATTTCATGAAACATATTTCACATTTTTGAAGCTTTTATTTTATTATTTAATTTTTATAGTCTACTGACACCAGTTGCTTGAAATGACCGTTGAACAAACGAACGGTTTACTAAAATGTAGGCAGGAGAATGTTGAATATTTCTTTCAATAAGATATAGGTGTAACAGTCTCATCCTCAAGTTTACTGATAAAATAAAATTGGTATGTTCGGACACAGGTTTAGAACTCACAACACCGGGATTGGTAGCTGAACGTTTTGTCCACACAGCTATATCTGTACATGCTACTTGGTGATAAAGAAATGTATATCTTGTATTGGTTTTTCAATATTTATATCGCTATTTTTGGTTAGGGTCCCGAAAATTAATTTACGGAAACATACGGGATATTCATGAGTGCCAGGCCAATACTATATTTAGAACATTATTTTGAACATGTTACTAATAATAGTTTGGAAACCAGACTTCTACAAGTCCATAAAAAGAACAAACGTGTTTGTAAACATGGACGGATCCAAACGAAAGGGGAAGAAGCATTTTATAGAAATATTCCGATTGCAAAATACAATACATATCCGTAGCCCTGACCAACCTATAAACAGGGCAAGTCTATCTTATAAGTACATCAACACGGCTAACCCATTTAAACGAGCTGTAAATATAGATAACTATATATAGCCGAATGTTATTATTCTTAGATTGGGAATCCAGATATCTAAAATACATATCTATAAATAAATGGTGTCAATAATGTAAATAAAAAAAGAAAAGAGACACTGTGTTATGTTCAATCAGTTAAAACACCAATTTGCATTTCAGTCATACACTATTTATGGATATGCTTGCTTGAGATATTTATTTTTAATCCCGTCTCTAATTTCCTGGATTGATTCCGTACTCTTTATGGTGATTTTTGTTTCTATAAAGTCAACACATATCAATCCGTAGACATTACCTCCGGCAATCCATGTTTTCAATAGTTATTTTCACGTTTTAGCTTCCTTGCTCCATAGACAAATTGCTCCCGTTTCCTGGTGAGTGACTTTTGGATGAAAATGCCATCTGCACTTGATTTTCATGCGTTGTACACACGCTGACGTGCTTTGAAGTTTGTGAATTTCACAATCAAACGCCTATTCCTGGAGATCTCCTAGATGAATCTCCTGGTCCGAGAGCTCACGGACTTTTATTGCAACAATTGAGGCCAAAAGAAGTTTATACATTTTTGGAAACAATATTCCATATCCTGCATGAAAACCCATTTCTTAAGTGTCAAAGCCGTGCCTATCTATATTTTGTTCACTTATGTTTGTGATACGGGAGGTAAAACTCACTTGTAAAAATATTAGGGGGTAGGGTGAAGTTTACGTCTACCAGTTTTTTCACTGATTAATTACAGTAACTATCTGATTGTCAGTAAATGTATATAATATCCAACAATGACAGCAATAGGAAATTCATCAAATAGGACTGAAGGGCAAACTGGATATTCAAGGTCAAAGGTCAGATTCATGTAAAAATCACAAAAATTGGCATATTTGAAATTTATTTTCATTCTTAAAAAATAGTTTGTTATCATAAGTCACTCATCTTTATTTACGTAATATGTGTATATTAGCCAAAATCAGAAATGCAAATTTTTTTGCAAAATGTCAAGGTCAACCCTGATAACTAAAGGTCAAAGTTCATTTGTATGCAAAAATGTGAAAATTATTACCTTAACTTTTTCTAATCTGTTTAATATGTTTTCCCAGTAATAGTCACTGAAGTTAATGTTTGTATGTCAGGCAAAGTCAGCAGTGAAGATATAACCCTAAAATGCCAAGAGTAAAGCTAATATCAAGGGTCAAAGGTCAAATTTGTGTGAAAAATCGCATGAATAGCTTCCTGTTTGAAAAATAACAGATATGTATTAATCATTATAAGTAATTTCTCGTGATTTATTTTAATGTATAGATGTCTCACAATGTCAGTAATAAAGATATCGTCTAAAATCAGACAAGTTCAAATGTAATATTAAGGGTCAAAGGTCATTTTCAAGTAAAAGAATGAAAAAATAGCTCTTTAACTTTTCTCTTTGTTAATATTAGTCAATGATATCAGTTCATTTTAATGTATAAATGTTAGGCGATGTCTGGTATGCACATATAATTTCAAAACATTCAAGTTCAACCATAATATGAAAGGTCAAAGGTCAAAAAGTGAGTAAAATGTTGCAATAATATCACCTATTTGTAATAATTTTTATTGTTTTAAAGTATTTGTTTTGTCATTTCAGTAACTGATCGTTATTCATTTTACTGTATATATGTCAGACAATGTCAATGAAGAGACAATAAGTCAAGGTCAAACCTGGTATTAAGGGTCAGGGGTGATTTTTGTGTAAAAGATCAAAATGTAGCATACTTACTCATTACTTTGTTCAAAAATAGCTTGTTGTTATAATTCACTGTTAGAAATTTATTTTAATGTATACATGTCAAGCAAGGTCAGCAATGTAGATTTTATCCTAAAAAGTCAAAGCAAGCCCTTTTTATCAAAGGTCAAAGGTCAAATTTGTGTAAAAATTCGCAAAAACAGAATTTTTGTAATGATTTTTCTTTATTGTTTTAGGGTATTTTTGTCAACATTAGTAACTGATCATTATTCATTTTAAAGTATATATAACAGGTGATATCATTCTTCCTTAATTATGAAAAATTAATCATTGTCAAACCTGACATTAAAGGTCAAAATAGAGGGTCTTCAAGAAACTTGCCATTATGAAAAAATGGCTTGAACAAGATGGAGAGCAAATGAAAAGATCCTACGGCAAGTCTACACAGGCACCGTACGGCCCATAGCAGAGTACGCATCCACCTCATGGGTAACTGCTTCCAAAACCAGTAAAGATAAACTGGACAAGATTCAAAATTCAGGCCTGATCTCCAGGAATAGGTGTTTGATTGTAAAATTCACAAACTCCAAAGCACGTCAGCGTGTCTGCAACGCAGGAAAATCAAGTGCAGATGGCATTTTTATTCAAAAGTCACTCACCAGGAAACGGGAGCAATTTGTCTATGGAGCAAGGAAGCTAAAACGTGAAAATAACACTTTTGAGTTCATTCTTAAGCTCCCGTACAAGGTCAACCTTAAGTTTGTTTAACATTCTGGTGACAACTTCTTCTAAATCTTGCTTTGAACACATGGTGGTAGATAGTGTCCTCGGATAGGATTCAGTGTCCGAAGTGTCCGAAAGTGCGCTCTGATATTCAGACTCTGTATCTGATTGTACTGTAGGTTTATGTCGTTTTAAGAAAATGCTGTGGGGATGTTTCTGGTTTGGAGAAGATTTGCACCTCTTCCGTTAACTTTTAGGTTTGGTGGGCATCTGGCTGTATTGTGACGATAACCGGTGGGTGGGTGGGGAGTGGCGCCAGCATCAAAAAGGTGTTATAAAATAACATACCCACAATTTATCCATCAACTTATATTTATTACTTAAAGTCATATCTTAGTCACTGATCATTGTATCTCCCAAAGAAAACAAAGATTACTCCACTATTCACATGTTTTTCTCATAAATCTCAAATTGCGCCACTATTTTTAAATAACCGGAAACCAATTTTGCCTTGTACAAGTATTAGAATTGTTGGCTGTAATTCTTGATCAAGATGATTGAGCACTTCTTGCTCTTATTCACCGCCGTAGCAAACCGAGGCAGTTGCCTTGGTTAATATTTGAGGACCAAAAAAAGGTAAAAAGTAGGCCTATCACACTGATGAAAAAAATCAGTTATAAAAGTTCAAAAAGGTATATTAATATCATTAGAATGTATCAGGATATCATTTTCCTCATGCAAATATTGAGGCAAGGTGAGGCAGAAATCCTAGCGGTCACATTAATAGCCTTGCCAGGCCCGGGCCGAGGGGGCCCGTGCCCATCCCCCCATGTTTGTTGAGAAGGACCTATACTCATCAAAGCTGCACCCAATTATTTATTATTATTATCATTATTATAAAATTTAAACCCAAAAACGCACCATAGGTCACCATTTCATAATGATATTTCAAAATTTTCGAGGTTAAGAGCAACCTGACACCACAAATATGAGGGGGACCCCAAAAATTCACCAGAGGCCACCATTTTCTATCCGTATTTCCAAATGTTACAGGAAGAGAGCCCCTGACCCAACTAAAATTCAATACCTTAAAATTTAGACCAAAAATGCACCAGAGGCCGCCATTTCATACCTGTATTCCATTTATTTAGACCAAAAAATGCACCATAGGTTTATATTCGTATCTGTATTCCACAATTTCCCAGAAAGAGAGCCCCCTGAATGCACCAAAATGACGGGGGTGGGGGGGTAACCCCATCCCATACCTTTAAAATTTAGACAAAAAATGCACCAGAGGCCACCATTTCATACCTGCATTTCAAAATTTTCCAGGGACAGCCCCCTGAACCCCCTAAAATTAGGGGTGTCCCCCTACAGTACCTCAAAATTTAGACACAAAATGCACCATAGGCCATCATTTCGTATCTGTATTTTAAAATTTCCAAGGAAGAGAGCCCCCTGACCCCCTAAAATGAGGGGGAGTTACCCCCTCCAGTACCTCAAAATCAAAAAAAGCACAGGAGGCCACAATTTCATACCTGTATTTTCAAAAATTGCTAGACGAACCTGACCCTCTATACAACCCCCCCCCCCCCCCCACCCCACCCCCTCCCCTTACACGGACAGAGCACCCGTACCTACCCCCTCTCGGGTTATAAACTAATAAATTACTAGTAAACTGATAAATAGCATGTTGCTGTATGTCTTTATTTGTAGTTTTCTGATTTTATTTACAAAACAGATTGTATCCGACCATATTAGACTAGGATAAATTCCCATTTATCCTTGTTATCAATATAGTTTTTCTTAAAATATGAAAGCAACTGTGATAAATAGGGCTAAAAGGACGATTTTTACTGTGATATAACACAGTCTGAGGGTTCCAGAACGCATCAGAGACATCCTGGGGAAAATTTCCGGTCCCCAGGAGCCCCTAGATTTCCTCGGATAAATTTGTTTCTGGCAAAAAGACGGCATTTGGCGGTTCGGAAGGCGACATTCGGCGGGGCGGCGTTTTTGGGGAGATGTTCAGTGGGGACGATGTTTTGCGGGGCGACAGGTATACGTTTGTGCACTCGCAATCTTAAGAAGAAAACTGACAAGAGATGTATATTCTTTATGACGCTGTTGTGAATGATGTAAAGCAGGTCTCACATTAACAAAAGAAAAACATAATATTATTAGTCGCCGGTATAAACCGGCGACTATATTTGATACGCTTTAGGATTCTGCAGCTGGTAGGAGAAGTTATTAAAATGTAACAATGAAAAAAATGATATTGTAAATAAAAGAAAAATAAGACAGTTAATGAAAGGCTTACATAAAGGAATTAGGAGCTGAAAATTGCATAAGATTTTTCTTATTTCAAAAGATTGCTTTTTAGGAAAATAGGAAAAATGTATTAAGAACTTATCCCTTTACTCCGTATCAATAGTCCTATCACGTGATCTGATATATGTAAACATTCTCATTACACTGCAGACGGATTTACAACCATGTCAGATAATAGCCACAGTTCCTTTTTTTTTTCTTATCACTTGCTAATAGATAAACAATTAGACCCTCAACCTACACAGAATCCTAATATAATCCCAGTCTACAACATTCTACACATAATTTCAGAAATGGCCTCTATCAGTTCTTTGAATTGGAGTAAAAATTAAATGGACTACTAAAATATTGCTTATTACATAAAAGAAAGAGGAAATAAAACAGGGTCTTTGAAAAAGATCTTTTAACCTTATTGTAAATTCAGTTTTCCGGCGATTTGATGCTCTGCATCAAAATTTTGCTTGTTACATTTAACGACATATTTCCCAAATTTGATTAAGATAATATCTTTCCAGTCGATTTAAACCATTTCTATCAGATCTTATTAGATGTGATTGCACTTATTATGATTCTACTATCAAATTCAGAATTAGATTGGGAATACTGTTTCTACGTGAGTTCCATTAACCAATTAAAAATATTGCTCCGACTTTAGTTGATTGTTTCTTCAATGTTTGGCTTTTAGTTCATTTGTATAACTGATCAATCTGACCAAAGTGGCCTAACTATAGTAAAGGAACCAGTGTGGGAGTCATCTGGTCTAGTCGCGTAATGGCGGCCAGGTTTTTGAACACTAAGTTTTCACTTGGCATGGCCACAGAGGTCTAAATTAAAGCTGGTTTCTGTTTAAATTTCATTGTGGATGTATTTTTGACATTTTGGTAGAAAAAATGGGAGAGGAGGTTGTATTTGGTGAAATGAAACTCAATTTTAGTATGAGTAGTACTTCCAGGTCACAGCAGTGTGATTTTAATGTGATGTTACAGTAAGCAAATGTGACAAGAGAAATCTCTCTTAGAAGATACATGACCACTACTTTTCTCTTCATTTTATGTCAGTTTTATCATAACTCTTTAAAATGAGGTAAGGGTTTGTTCTCTGAAATGGGTCTAGCTATGTTTGATAGCTCTTTAAAAAATGTCAGTTTTATATAGAATATAGGGAATACTATTTATGCTATTATGACTAAGTACTTGATCTTCTAAACAAAGACCTGAGCATTCCTCTTTCTGTATATTTGGATTTCCGATATTGCTATTTTCATTTCCGCAAATCTATATTTATTTGAAACAATCGGACGACTCGTTTCAACAAGCATTTGGCTGAACCATCAAAATAGCGTCGAATGTCAAAGGGTGAGAAAAATGTGCAGTAAGTTCGGGGCTCGAACCAGGGACCCCTCGCTTACAGATCGAGTGCTATACCGACTGAGGTAACCGGCTGCCTGACACTTTACGTGACCAAGCCCGTACCGTGGCATATAATTCCTCTCAAAACATGAGGGCATAGTCATGATGTGGTTGTCATAAGAATTATAAACATGTAAAACCTAGGCTAAATACAGAGTTTTTAAACTTCTACATTCACTTTCAAAATGTTGAAAGCAAGGCTCTGCTTGGCTAGAGCTAGGGTAGTCAGAACGAGACTAGCACTTCAGATCCAAAGCGTAGCGTTAACTGGAAATGTATTTTAGTCAGGTTGTATAACTGATATTACCCTCTCTACAGATCTCGGATCTGTAGGCTAAAAATTCCGAAAATAGCTGAGAAAACAACAAAAAACCTATCGCCGACATGAAAAGGGCGCTATATAAATCTGGTATAATAATAATAATAAATAAAGTAAGATCGATAAATAAATACGTTGCGTTCAATGTTATTTTTCAACAAACTGACACATTTAACTTACCAGATATACTTAAATGTTAAACTATGTTCTTCAAATAAATGATTAGAATATTTTGCACAAATTTATTGAAGAATTGAAAATACTTACCCTTATAACAATAACAATCCAGATCGGAAAATTTTTAAATACTACACACAATATAGGCTATTAATTGAAACCGAAAGACATTTTCCAGATCTATATTTAGGTACTTACTACGGAATTACCACATCTAAATATAACTTTGTAATAATATGAAACCATCCGGTATTTCCCTTTATATACGATAAAACGTGGGAGTTTATAATTAGCAGTTCGATTTAAACACGGTTTATCGCTGAGAAAACAACAAAAAACCTATCGCCAACATGAAAAGGGCGCTATATAAATCTGGTATAATGATAATAATAAATAATAAAGTATAAAGTAAGATCGATAAATAAATACGTTGCGTTCAATGTTATTTTTCAACAAACTGACACATTTAACTTACCAGATATACTTAAATGTTAAACTATGTTCTTCAAATAAATGATTAGAATATTTTGCACAAATTTATTGAAGAATTGAAAATACTAACCCCTATAACAATAACAATCCAGATCGGAAAATTTTTAAATACTACACACAATATAGGCTATTAATTGAAACCGAAAGACATTTTCCAGATCTATATTTAGGAACTTACTACGGAATTACCACATCTAAATATAACTTTGTAATAATATGAAACCATCCGGTATTTCCCTTTATATACGATAAAACGCGGAAGTTTATAATTAGCAGTTCGATTTAAACACGGTTTATCGCTTTAAAAAATTATATGAGTAAATCAACTGTTTATCGAGAAAATGTTAACATTTTATTTACTGACAGGTCATTGAATTGTCCTTAAGTATTGATCTGGCGCTCATTAATCTCCGCAATTGTTTTTGGGCGTTGTCGTTAGTTACGCAATATTTGAATAATGAAAATATAAGTAGGGTCTTATAGAGTTGAGCCTTCTTCAGGAGCAATCATCGCACGTGGCGCACGTGCACATGTTAAAACTCGTGCTAGACACCCGTAACTCGGGGCAATCTTCGCTTTGAGGGCAATCTTCACTTTGGGGGTAATCTTCTTTTTTTTTTTTGCTCTCGATTTCATAAAAGGGAAATCCCTCGAGTCAAAAATATGATTCAAAAAGCACGCGGTTATTATACATCACAGTGCGTGGGAAATTATTTAAGGTCGTTTGTAACTCGATATCTATCCGCTATTTGTCAACGAGGTTAACATTAATAATTGTGAACTTTACTAATAGTAAATAGAAATTTACTAATAGTGGAATAGTCAGTCGGTCAGTCAGCCAGTCAAAATTAAGCACGACATGACAGCATAATACAAACTTAAAAACTGTTGAAATTGAAATGGAATCAATATTGAAAATGATAATAGCAAATAAGAAAATACAGAAATCAACAACACACTAAACTTGTTGTATTTTAAAAGAGGATTTTATATCCAGATTCCTCTTTTTCAGCCAAAACCTTAAAAAAAAGCACGCTTTTTTTCCAAATTCTGTTTGTCTCTCTTCGTAAATTTTTTAGCGAAGAAAAAATCAACACGCATTTCTTCACATATTTAACCTCATCACCTAAAAATTTACGTGCTTTTTTCCCAATTTACAACATACTTTCTTCGTAAATTTTTCAACGGAAGTGAAAATCAATACATAAAATGACATGTCATGATACATTTATTTCATATATATAATACATATAATACATAATAAAAATCATTATTCATACTCTACAAAAGCAATGTTATTTGGAAATTTTCAAATATAATAAACTTCGTAAATTTACGAACAACCGTTTAATGGCATTTCATAAGAAATAAAAACATACTTAAGTTTTAGCGCTAAGATATTATTAATTAAAATAAGTCGAAAAAATTTCATATAAACTAATACATAAATTGGATTTTAAAAGTCTTCAAAAGAAGTAGTTCCTAAATTTACGAAGTTTGCCAAAAGCGATGCTATTTGGAAATTTTCAAATATAATAAACTTCGTAAATTTACGAACAACCCTTTAATGGCATTTCATAAGAAATAAAAACATACTTAAGTTTTAGCGCTAAGATATTATTAATTAAGACATGTTCGTAAATTTACGAATGGAATAAGTCGTAAAAATTTCATATAAACTAATACATAAATTGGATTTTAAAAGTCTTCAAAAGAAGTAGTTCGTAAATTTACGAAGTTTGCCAAGGCTTGGCACGAAATAAGGTAACATTAAAATGGAACAATCAGCTTTGTATAAAAAAGAAATGTGCATTTGTCACTGTTCGTAAATTTACGAAGTAGCTTAAACTGATTAAATTTCTCTTTTTTTTTGCAAACATTTGAGAAAGTTAAGCAGCTGGACTTTGTAAATTTACAAACAAGCTGAAAAAGTGAAAGAAATAAGAAATGTAAATTTGACACAGTTCATAAATTTACGAACAAGTAACAACTTCGTAAATTTACGAAGTAGCTTCTACTGATTCAAATTTCTATTTTTGCAAAAATCTGAAAAACTTCAAAAGTTCAACTTCGTAAATTTACGAACAAGATGAAAAAGTGTGAAAAACTTAAAAATGCTATTTTGTTTTACGAACAAGATGAAAATTGTGGAAAATTTACAAATGTGAAGAAATGTAAATCTGACATAATTTGTTAATTTATGTACAAATAACAGCTTCGTAAATTTACGAAGTAGCTTGAAGTGATTAAAATTTATAATTTTTCAAAACCCCGAGAAACTTCAGAAGTTCCACTTTGTAAAATTACGAACTAGACGAAAACAACAAAACACAGTTTCTTACATGGGAAACTTTTACACTATGACTTTTTAACTGAAGACATGTTCGTAAATTTACAAATGTGATCAGTCGCAAAATTTCAAATAAAATTAATATTGGACTAAGGAGTAGTCCAAAAAGTTTGCGAATACGTCGCATGAAATCACTGAGACAAAATTTCAAAACTAATGATTTAAAATGAAACAATGGACTTTGTAGATTTCCGAATATAATGAACTTTTTAAATTTACTTCGTAGATTTCCGAATATAATGAACTTTTTAAATTTGCTAACAACACTTATCTCATTTATAAAAAAAAAAACACACAGTGATTTTAAATAAAATAATGAACTTTGTATTTACGAATATAACAGAATTGTGTAAATTTCTGAACAACACTTATTTCATGTCTAAAAAAAACACAGTGACTTGAATTGAAACAATGAAAAAACTTAAACAGAAAATAAATCTACCAAAAAACCCGCAACCATCAGACATTTCAAGGCTTTGATTTAATACAGTCAGGGGAGGTTACTGATATAAAATAAGGCATACCCTTATGTCAGAAATTAAGTTTTAAACCAATCACATTGGTAGACATATAAAAACTGCTTATTATTTATACTTATCAGCAACTATCAGATACACAATCTTGATGCGAAACAAAATATCAAGAATGTGACATGAAGTTATTCAGGTGCTGAATAGATCAATACTTCCTAAATTTAAGAATGACAAGGCAGTCTGAAAGACAGCGAAATCCCCCGCCACTGCTATGGATAGCGAAAGGGTAAACCTTTGATTTTAGCTGTGACCTTGACCTTGAACTGACATGGCTGACTCATGAATTCTGCACAACGTCTTGATGAGGTGATCATTTGACCCAAGTTTCATGAAAATCCTTCAAGGGGTTTAGGAGATACCGAGCTGAAACCTTTGACCTTCAGTTGTGACCTTGACCTTGAGTTGACATGGCTGACTCATGAGGTCTTGATGAGGTGATCATTTGACCCAAGTTTGATGAAAATCCTTCAAGGAGTTGAGGAGGTACAGAGTGGACACCAAATGGAAGGCTCAAAACTCCGACCCTTAGTTATGACCTTGACCTTGAGCTGGCATGGTTGACTCATAATTTCTGCACATCGTTCTGATGAGGTAATCATTTGACCCGTTTTATAAAATTCCTTAAAGGGGTTTAGGAGATATAGAGCGGACACGAAATGGATGGCTCAAACCTTTGACCTTCAGTTGTGACCTTGACCTTGAGGCCACATGGCTGACTCATAAGTTCTGCATATCGCCTTGATGAGGTGATCGTTTGACCCAAGTTTGATGAAATTCCTTCAAGGGGTTTAAGAGATATAGAGCAGACACAAAATGGAAGGCTCAAACCTTTGATCCCGAGTTGTGACCTTGAACTTGAACCGACAAGTCTGACTCATGGGTTCTACACATCGTCTTGATGAGGTGATCATTTGACCCAAGTTTGATGAAAATCCTTCAAGGGGTTTATGAGATATGGAGCGGACACGAAAGTGTTACGGACAGAAGGACGCAGACCATTCCTATAATCTCTCCGCCACGGTGGGGGATTAAAAATTTACAAAGAAAATGACCTTAGTAAATTGCTGAAGTTTGCTTAGGTTTGGCATGAATAGGTGGAAACTACATTTCACAATTAATGATTTAATATTTAAAAAAAAAAAACTTTTAATTTAAAAGAAATAATAAAATAATGATTTGTAAATTTACAAACAACACTCTCATGATAATATCATAAGACTACTTGCATTTACAACACCAAATATCAATGGTAAAGCCTTGTGATTTCAGTCATGATTTAAATAAATTTTGTAGAGGTCCACTACGTAATGCTACATGTCAAATATCTAAGCTCTAGGCCTTCTGGTTTATTCTTAGAAAATTTTTGAAGATTTTCCTATGTAAAATCAAGTGACCCCTGGGGCGGGGTCAATTTTGACCAAGGGGGTCATGATTTGAACAAATTTTGTAGAGGTCCACTAGGCAATGCTACATGTCAAATATCTAAGCTCTAGGCCTTCTGGTTTATTTTTAGACAATTTTGGAAGATTTTCCTATGTAAAATCAAATGACCCCTGGGGCAGGGTCAATTTTGACCCCGGGGGTCATGATTTGAACAAATTTTGTAGAGGTCTACTAGGCAATGCTACAGGTCAAATATCTTAGCTCTAGGCCTTCTGGTTTATTTTTAGAGAATTTTTGAAGATTTTCCTATGTAAAATCAAGTGACCCCTGGGGCGGGGTCAATTTTGACCCCGGGGTCATAATTTGAACAAACTTGTTAGAGGTCCACTAGGCAATGCTTCACACCAAATATCTAAGCTCTAGGGCTTCTGGTTTTTGAGGAGAAGATTTTTTAAGATTTTCCTATGTAAAATCAAGTGACCCCTGGGGCGGGGTCAATTTTGACCCGGGGGTCATCCTGACTTTAACAAATTTGGTAGAGGTCCACTAGGCAATGCTTCACACCAAATATCTTAGCTCTAAGCTTCTGGTTTTTGAGAAGAAGATTTTTAAAGTTTTTCGTTTTGGTTGCCATGGCAACCAGAGTTCTGCATGGAATTCAATTCTTTGAACAATTTTGAAAAGGGACCACTTAAGGATCATTCCTGTGAAGTTTGGTGTAATTCTGCCTAGTGGTTTTCAAGAAGAAGATTTTTTTAGAAATTGTTGACGGACGACGGACATCAAGCGGTCACAATAGCTCACCTCGTCACTTTGTGACAGGTGAGCTAAAAAAGGGTGGGGGATGTTGATGCATTATCGGGGTGGTGGGCAAGACTAAGTGGAGAGCGAGTGAGAGGTTGGGGAACGGTACAACTTTGCATGCTAATAAATATTCATGGAACGTTTGAAATTAACAAGAGGGCCATGATGGCCCTATATCGCTCACCTGTTATCATTGCACTTGTGGACAAGAAGGTCTTCAGAAAAAATATCTAAGTCCAAAGGACAGGAACAACAAAGGGAAGAAATTTAACCAAAAAGAAAAAAAAAATCTTACAAGACACAGATATGTCAAAATACACCTAAAAATTGGAGGTACCATCCATGTTGTACCACAGAAAAGTGGTCTCGGTTTTTCCCTACGGCCAATAATAAAAAAGTTACTAAAAATAAGCTATTTATAGTAACGTAAAAGGGAAGTAATTAAAAAAAAAATTATTGTAAGTGAACAAAAGAAGGATCTGCCAAATAAATCTGTTGACATAAATGAAATTTCAGATCAGTATCTTCATTAGTTACGAAGATATACCCGTTTTAATTTGAAATAAAGGGAGGTAATTTGACATAAAATCAGTCCATAGTTATCTACCCTGATTGACTCAGTCCAACTAATGACAATAATGAAATTTCAAATAAGTACTATAAGTACTTACTGATATAAATCCATTTTGATTACAATCAGGGGAGGTAATCAGATATAAAATAACTCTGGAACCTACGATTGGATCTGATTTGTCATGGAATACAAGATTTATTGTTGCTGAAGATATTTTGGAAGTTTGTATCAAATAAAACCATAAATGAAGTATCTATATGGCTGCAAAACCCCAAATAGGCAATTTTGGATATTTAAGGGGCCATAACTCTGGGACCCATGATGGAATCAGGCCAGTTCAAGAAAGGAACCAAGATCTTGTGGTAATACAAGTTGTGTGCAAGTTTGGTTAAAATCAAATCATAAATGATAGTGTAGGCTATAAGCCAGATGATTGTGCACTTTTTAGAAGAGTTTTAAATTTGTATGATTCTTGCGTAATGTATCATAATATTACAATTTTGATGTAGAACCCATCGCTGCATGAACTATTTTGCAAAATTTAGACCGATTTTTAGAAAACTTTACCAGTGGAGATTTTTATTGTACTTTTCATAACTTTTTTATTTTTTGCTCGATTCATAAAATATCTTGTACAAATATTTGCCTTTTAAATGCCGACGCGACACATATATTTGTTTGGTGTTTGTTGCAAAATTATTGGAGCGTGTCGAACTTTATTGATTTAAGCAATTCTGCATGTAAAACATGTATACATTGACTTAATTTGTAAAAAAATCATGTAAAGATTAAGGTTGGAGCCGTGCCAACTAGAATTAATACGAAAATGGATAAAATGTCAATGTACGCATAAGTAGATTGATCTGAAACTTTTTTAGTTGACAATTTCATTGCAATTTATTTCATACAATGTTCAGAAGCTTATGACAAAAACAACTGGACCGTGACAAATAGTATTTATTGCAGGTATGCACGTATTCATTTGTAAATATTGACAAATACTATGGATAACTCATACAGATGATAGCCTATAAGACGATCATATGAAATAAGGCAAAGTGTCAAAGCGAACTTTACGACTTTGTTACTACTCGAAATGCTCAGATTCTTGAGAAAGTGTTCAAATAAGGAACGAAGGTAGTAATTCGCCGTTTCTGCCTCTGTGGTCATACTGAACACTGAAAGTAGTCTGTGTCAGTATATAGTGCTATTTTCCCGTCTAGTTAATGTATTTACATGCCAGATATAATGTACTTAAACTCTGTGTACTGAAAACTCAATTTGATGTGTCCCATCAAGAAATGCCCGAGTCATATATACATATTGATGGAAATGATATCTCGACTTGACATTTTTTACACTGGCGTACGAAAGATACATTGAGTTTTGGTTCTTGTGCGGTTGTAGAGTCAACGGTAACTCCTAAACATAGTCACATATTTCCCTCCAATCATTTCTCATATAAGCATTCAATTTTGTACTTTTGCTTGTGAATCACACAAAGTTTTACTAACAATTTCATAATCTAGCTTTAAAAACATACCATTTTCTTGTGGAATTTAAGAACTTCTGAGCCCGCTACCTGTTCTCCGATTTACCAGTCTAGTATGGTAAACCTGTCAACCTGAATTGCTCAAATTCATTTTTCTGAAATGACTTTTAAATGCATAGTTTTGCCTCATTGAATTTTCCACATTTCTCTAAAAGGGTCCCGAATCCCACTTCTACTTTTACTCAAATTACTCAGACGAGTAGTCGTATGCGTACACTTTAACCTGATTTGCTAAGGTTTTTTGTCAGAGATGGTGTAAATGTCCCATTTATCTTCTATCAATTTAAAATTTCGCGGGGAGGACCCTGGACCTCATCTCTATTTTCTACTCTAGTTATGCAGCCGGGAAATGTGTACATTTCAACCTGATTCTCTCAAATTCTTTATCAGAAATGTCTTAAAATGCACCATTTTGTCTTTTATAATATCAAAATACTCATGGAGAGGACCCTTGAAATCCCATCTTTACTTGTATACCAATTATGCAGGCGACTAGAGCAAACTTTTTAACCTTATTTCCTCATATTTTTTTCGAAGGTTGTTTAAAATGCACAGCTTTGACCCCGAACACAACCCTCTACGTGAACTCCAATTATGTAAGCAAGTAGTGTGATATTTTGCTCAGATTTTTGTCTGAAATCGCTTGAAACTACACAGTTGTATTGTATAGTGTCAAAACTTTCCAAGACCTCAACTTAGCTCCAATATTGCAGACGAGTTGTGTGTACATTTCTAAAATGTTTTGTCAAGATTTTTTTATCTGAAATAACTCAAAATACACCATTTTGTCTTGCAGAATTTCAAACAAAATCTCAGGATGGGTCCCTGTAACGCTGCATTAACATATGCTACAACTCCACGTGATTTCTATGGTTGAAGAAAAAAAATGTTCAAATTAACTGATGACTTGAAAAATCGTAGTTTGTACCTAAGCCCATATATGAAACACTATAGCGTAGTCACACCCGTAATTGTATAGTTGCTAACAACAAGTTCAGTTACAAGGTTTACTACAATTTATATTCTTACTTCATGTTTAGTCGTATAAAATCAAAACAGAAACATGGCAGATATTACACATCACGCACTAGCTAGAATATTAATTAGATAGACATCATATATACCACGTCTGAATTAACATATTACTAAAGTTACGAATTATGAATTTAAACGAACGTGATAAAGCATGAAAAATACAAGGATACTGTTAATAAGGAACGTTATGTAGCACACATATAACATCTGTTGTTTACAACATTGCAAAAAGAATACGTGACCCGGCAAATTGCCGGTTACATGTTTAACTTTAAGACAAAATTGAACTGCAATATGCATGTAATACATGTACATTGAATGGACATTAAAAGTAAATAAAGTCAATTACAAAACAATAATTCATACACACATTATAATACAAATATGTTACTGTGTTACAACTCTTTTTCCGAAAGAATTCTGCCTCCGTGTTTTTTCAGGGCACTGATGTTTTAATCATGTCTATTTTGTAAAAGATAAGGGTAAAGGTCTTGCTTATTATCGTGTCACCTCTTTTAAAAGTGCTAGCCAATTTGGTTTATGAGACACATTTATTGTGCGTACCAATTGCCTCCCAACTCCTAGCACTTTGCGAAGGGTCGGGCGGATAGAAATCGGTAACCGTTCATCTAACTTGCTCGTGGCTCACGAACCGGCCTTTTCGGAACGAGTCCCATGACAAACATCCACTTCGACCTCCTGATCCCGAGGAGGACGCCTAAACCACTGTGCCACGGTCACCGGTAAGTGTCGATATAAAGAACAAGAAAATGTGAAT